>NW_027487160.1:0-17195 GCF_050908995.1 Andrena cerasifolii | reverse complement strand
TTTAATTTTTGAAAATTTTTCTAATTTTTTTTAAATTTTTTTAAAAGTATAATTTTTTTATTTCAAAAATGTTTTTTAAATTTTTTTTCTTTTTAATTTTTAAATTTTTTTTTTAAATTTTTATTTTAATTTTTTTTTAATTTTTAAATTTTTTTTTATTATTTTTTTAAATTATTTATATTTTTAAATTTTTAAATTTTTTTAATTTTTTTAAATTTTCGTATAATTTTTTTTAATTTTTAAAATATTTTAAAAATTTTTTTTAATTTTTTTAAAAGTATTATTTTTTATTTCAAAAGTGTTTTTTATCTTTTTTTTTAATTTTTTCAAATTTTTAATTTTTTTTTAAATTATCTTATAATTTTTTCTTTAATTTTTAAATTTTTTTTATAATTTTTTAAAATTTTTTTTAAAATTATAATTTTTTTATTTAAAAAAATGTTTTTTAATTTTTTTAAAATTTTTTTTCTTTTATTTTAATTTTTTAATTTTTTTAATATTTTTAATTTTTTTTTAAATTTTCTTATAATTTTTTTTAATTGTTAAAAATTTTTTAAAATTTTTTTTTAATTTTTGAAAATTTTCTTAAAACTTTTTTTTTAATTTTTTAAACAAATTTTTTTAATTTTTAAATTTTTTTTTTAAATTTTTTAAAAAATTTTAATTTGTATTTAAATTATAATTTTGTTATTTCAAAAAATGTTTTTTAATTTTTTTAATTTTTTTAATTTTTTCAATTTTTTCAATTTTTTTTAAATTTTCGTATAATTTGTTTTAATTTTTAAAATTTAAAAAAAAAATTTTTTTAATTTTTTAAAATTTTTTTCAATTTTTTAAAAAATTTCTTTGCTTTATTTTTATTTAAATTTTTTAAAAAATTAAAATTTTTTTTTAATTTGTTACAATTTTTTAACAAAATTAAAAAAAAATTATTTATTTTTTAATTTTTTTCTATATTTTTTAATTTTTTAAATTTTTTTAATTTTTTTAATTTTTAATTTTTTTTAATTTTTTCAAATTTTTAAATTCTTTTAAAAATTTTCTTATACTTTTTTTAATTTTTAAAATTTTTTTAAAATTTTTTTAAAATTGTTTAAAATTTTTTTTAATTTTTTAAAAAAAAATTTTAATTTTTATTTTATTTTTTTTAATTTTTAAAACTTTCTTAAAACTTTTTTTTTAATTTTTTAATCAAAATTTTTTAATTTTTTTTAAATTTTTAAATTTTTTTTTTAAAATTATAATTTTTTTATTTCAAAAAATGTTTTTAATTTCTTTTAATTTTTTTCTTTTCTTTTAATTTTTTTAATTTTTTTCAATTTTTTAATTTTTTTTAAATTTTCTTATAATTTTTTTTAATTTTTAAAATTTTAAAAAAAAATTTTAATTTTTTAAAATTTTTTAAATTTTTTTAAAAAATTTCTTTTCTTTATTTTTATTTAATTTTTTTAAAAAATTAAAAATTTTTTTTTAAATTTGTTTCAATTTTTTAAGAAAATTAAAAAAAATTGATTTATTTTTTAATTTTCTGTCTATATATTTAATTTTTTTAATTTTTTTAATTTTATATTTTTTTATTTTTTTTTAATTTTAAATTTTTTTTTATTTTTTTTTTAGTTTTTTAAATTTTTTAATTTTTAAATTTTTTTTTTTAATTTTAAAATTTTTTTAATTTAAATTTTTTTTAATTTTAAAATTATTTTTTTTTAATTTTTAAAATTTTTTTTTTTAATTTTTGAAAATTTTTTAATTTTTTTTTAATTTTTTAAAAGTATTATTTTTTTATTTCAAAAATGTTTATTATTTTTTTTAATTTTTTAAAATTTTTAAATTTTTTTAAAATTTTTTTTATTTTTTTTTAATTTTTGAAAATTTTTCTAATTTTTTTAAAATTTTTTTAAAAGTATAATTTTTTTATTTCAAAAATGTTTTTTAAATTTTTTTCTTTTTAATTTTTAAATTTTTTTTTAAATTTTTATTTTAATTTTTTTTAATTTTTAAATTTTTTTTTATTATTTTTTTAAATTATTTATATTTTTAAATTTTTAAATTTTTTTAATTTTTTTAAATTTTCGTATAATTTTTTTTAATTTTTAAAATATTTTAAAAAAATTTTTTTAATTTTTTTAAAAGTATTATTTTTTATTTCAAAAGTGTTTTTTATCTTTTTTTTTTAATTTTTTCAAATTCTTAATTTTTTTAAAAATTTTCTTATAATTTTTTCTTTAATTTTTAAATTTTTTTTAAAAATTTTTTTTTAAATTATAATTTTTTTATTTCAAAAAAAGGTTTTTTAATTTTTTTTCTTTTATTTTAATTTTTTAATTTTTTTTAATATTTTTAATTTTTTTTTAAATTTTCTTATAATTTTTAAAATTTTTTTACAATTTTTTAAAAAAATTTTTTATTTTTTTTTAATTTTTGAAAATTTTTCTAATTTTTTTTATAATTTTTTTAAAAGTATTATTTTTTTATTTCAAAAATGTTTTTTAATTTTTTTTAATTTTTTTAAATTTTTAATTTTTTTTAAAATTTTGTTATAATTTTTTTTTAATTTTTAAAATTTTTTTAAAATTTTTTAAAAATTTTTTTAAATTTTTTTTTTAATTTTTAAATTTTTTTTTAATTTTTAAAATTTTTTGAAAATTTTCTTAAAACTTTTTTTTTAATTTTTTAAACAAATTTTTTTAATTTTTAAAATTTTTTTTTTTAATTTTTAAAAAATTTTAATTTGTTTTTAAATTATAATTTTTTTATTTCAAAAAATGTTTTTTAATTTTTTTCTTTTATTTTAATTTTTTAATTTTTTTTTAATATTTTTAATTTTTTTAAATTTTCTTATAATTTTTTTTTATTTTTAAAATTTTTTTTAAATTTTTAAAAAAATTTTTTTATTTTTTTTTAATTTTTGAAAATTTTTCTAATTTTTTTTTAAATTTTTTTAAAAGTATTATTTTTTTATTTCAAAAATGTTTTTTAATTTTTTTTAATTTTTTTAATTTTTAAATTTTTTTTTAATTTTTAAAATTTTTTGAAAATTTTCTTAAAAATTTTTTTTAATTTTTTAAACAAATTTTTAAAATTTTTTGAAAATTTTCTTAAAACTTTTTTTTTAATTTTTTAAACAAATTTTTAAAATTTTTTAAATTTTTTTTTAAAAAATTTTTAAATTTTTTTTTCAAAATTTTTTAAAATTTTTTAATTTGTTTTTAAATTATGATTTTTTTATTTCAAAAAATGTTTTTTAATTTTTTTCTTTTATTTTAATTTTTATAATTTTTAATTTTTCAATTTTTTCATTTTTTTTTAAATTTTCGTATAATTTTTTTTAATTTTTAAAATATTTTAAAAATTTTTTTTTAATTTTTTTAAAAGTATTATTTTTTATTTCAAAAGTGTTTTTTATTTTTTTTAATTTTTTCAAATTTTTAAATTTTTTTTAAATTTTCTTATAATTTTTTTTTAATTTTTAAAATTTTTTTAAAATTTTTTTTTAAATTTTTAAAAAAAATTTTATTTAAATTTTTATTTTAATTTTTTTTTTTAAATTATTTATATTTTTTAATTTTTTAATTTTAAATTTTTTTTTTAATTTTTAAAATTTTTTTTTATTTTTTTTTAATTTTTGCAAATTTTTCTAAATTTTTTTTTAATTTTTTTAAAAGTATTATTTTTTTATTTCAAAAATGTTTTTTTAAATTTTATTTTAATTTTTTTTATTTTTTTTTAAATTATTTATATTTTTTAATTTTTTTAATTTTTTTAATTTTAAATTTTAAAAATTTTTTTTTAATTTTAAATTTTTTTATTTTTTTTTAATTTTAAATTTTTTTTATTTTTTTTTTAGTTTTTTAAATTTTTAAATTTTTAAATTTTTTTTTAATTTTAAAATTTTTTTTAATTTAAATTTTTTTTTAATTTTAAAATTATTTTTTTTTAATTTTTAAAATTTTTTTTTTAATTTTTGAAAAATTTTTAATTTTTTTTAAATTTTTTTAAAAGTATTATTTTTTTATTTCAAAAATGTTTATTATTTTTTTTAATTTTTTAAAATTTTTAAATTTTTTAAATTTTTTTTTTATTTTTTTTTAATTTTTGAAAATTTTTCTAATTTTTTTTAAATTTTTTTAAAAGTATAATTTTTTTATTTCAAAAATGTTTTTAAAAATTTTTTTTTTTTTAATTTTTAAATTTTTTTTTTAAATTTTTATTTTAATTTTTTTTTAATTTTTAAATTTTTTTTTATTATTTTTTTAAATTATTTATATTTTTAAATTTTTAAATTTTTTTAATTTTTTTAAATTTTCGTATAATTTTTTTTAATTTTTAAAATATTTTTAAAAAAATTTTTTAATTTTTTTAAAAGTATTATTTTTTATTTCAAAAGTGTTTTTTATTTTTTTTTTAATTTTTTCAAATTTTTAAATTTTTTTTAAATTTTCTTATAATTTTTTTTTCAATTTTTTCATTTTTTTAAATTTTCGTATAATTTTTTTTAATTTTTAAAATTTTTTTAATTTTTTTTTTAATTTTTTTAAAAGTATTATTTTTTATTTCAAAAGTGTTTTTTTATCTTTTTTTTTAATTTTTTCAAATTTTTAATTTTTTTTAAAATTATCTTATAATTCTTTCTTTAATTTTTAAAATTTTTTTAAAATTTTTTTAAATTTTTTTTAAAATTATAATTTTTTTATTTAAAAAAATGTTTTTTAATTTTTTAAAAAATTTTTTTCTTTTATTTTAATTTTTTAATTTTTTTTAATATTTTTAATTTTTTTTTAAATTTTCTTATAATTTTTTTTAATTTTTAAAATTTTTTTAAAATTTTTTAAAAAAATTTTTTATTATTTTTTTAATTTTTGAAAATTTTTCTAAATTTTTTTTTAATTTTTTTAAAAGTATTATTTTTTTATTTAAAAAATGTTTTTTAATTTTTTTAATTTTTTTAAATTTTTAATTTTTTTTTAAAATTTTGTTATAATTTTTTTTTAATTTTTAAAATTTTTTTAAAATTTTTTAAAAAATTTTATTTCAAAAGTGTTTTTTATTTTTTTCTTAATTTTTTCAAATTCTTAATTTTTTTAAAAATTTTCTTATAATTTTTTCTTTAATTTTTAAATTTTTTTTTAAATTTTTTAAAATTTTTTTTTAAATTATAATTTTTTTATTTCAAAAAATGTTTTTTAATTTTTTTTTCTTTTATTTTAATTTTTTAATTTTTTTTAATATTTTTAATTTTTTTTTAAATTTTCTTATAATTTTTAAAATTTTTTTACAATTTTTTAAAAAAATTTTTTATTTTTTTTTAATTTTTGAAAATTTTTCTAATTTTTTTTTATAATTTTTTTAAAAGTATTATTTTTTTATTTCAAAAATGTTTTTTAATTTTTTTTAATTTTTTTAAATTTTTAATTTTTTTTTTAAATTTTGTTATAATTTTTTTTTTAATTTTTAAAATTTTTTTAAAATTTTTTAAAAATTTTTTTAAATTTTTTTTTTAATTTTTAAATTTTTTTTTAATTTTTAAAATTTTTTGAAAATTTTCTTAAAACTTTTTTTTTAATTTTTTAAACAAATTTTTTTAATTTTTAAAATTTTTTTTTTAATTTTTAAAAAATTTTAATTTGTTTTTAAATTATAATTTTTTTATTTCAAAAAATGTTTTTTAATTTTTTTCTTTTATTTTAATTTTTTTAATTTTTTAATTTTTTAATTTTTTCATTTTTTTTTTAAATTTTCGTATAATTTTTTTTAATTTTTAAAAATTTTTTAAATTTTTTTTTTAATTTTTTTAAAAGTATTATTTTTTATTTCAAAAGTGTTTTTTATTTTTTTTTTAATTTTTTCAAATTCTTAATTTTTTTTTAAATTTTCTTATAATTTTTTCTTTAATTTTTAAATTTTTTTTAAAATTTTTTTAAAATTTTTTTTAATTTTTTTTTTAATTTTTAAATTTTTTTAAAATTTTTTTTTAATTTTTGAAAATTTTCTTAAAACTTTTTTTTTAATTTTTTAAACAAATTTCTTTGCTTTATTTTTATTTAAATTTTTTAAAAAATTAAATTTTTTTTTAAATTGTTACAATTTTTTAACAAAATTAAAAAAAAATTATTTATTTTTTAATTTTTTTCTATATTTTTTAATTTTTTTAATTTTTTTAATTTTTTTAATTTTTAATTTTTTTTAATTTTTTCAAATTTTTAAATTCTTTTAAAAATTTTCTTATATTTTTTTTAATTTTTAAAATTTTTTGAAAATTTTCTTAAAACTTTTTTTTTAATTTTTTAAACAAATTTTTTTAATTTTTAAAAATTTTTTTTTTAATTTTTAAAAAATTTTAATTTGTTTTTAAATTATAATTTTTTTATTTCAAAAAATGTTTTTTAATTTTTTTCTTTTATTTTAATTTTTTAATTTTTTTTTAATATTTTTAATTTTTTTTTAAATTTTCTTATAATTTTTTTTAATTGTTAAAAATTTTTTAAAATTTTTTTTTAATTTTTGAAAATTTTCTTAAAACTTTTTTTTTAATTTTTTAAACAAATTTTTTTAATTTTTAAATTTTTTTTTTAAATTTTTTAAAAAATTTTAATTTGTATTTAAATTATAATTTTGTTATTTCAAAAAATGTTTTTTAATTTTTTTAATTTTTTTAATTTTTTCAATTTTTTCAATTTTTTTTAAATTTTCGTATAATTTGTTTTAATTTTTAAAATTTAAAAAAAAAATTTTTTTAATTTTTTAAAATTTTTTTCAATTTTTTAAAAAATTTCTTTGCTTTATTTTTATTTAAATTTTTTAAAAAATTAAATTTTTTTTTTAATTTGTTACAATTTTTTAACAAAATTAAAAAAAAATTATTTATTTTTTAATTTTTTTCTATATTTTTTAATTTTTTTAATTTTTTTAATTTTTTTAATTTTTAATTTTTTTTAATTTTTTCAAATTTTTAAATTCTTTTAAAAATTTTCTTATATTTTTTTTAATTTTTAAAATTTTTTTAAAATTTTTTTAAAATTGTTTAAAATTTTTTTTAATTTTTTAAAAAAAAATTTTAATTTTTATTTTATTTTTTTTAATTTTTAAAACTTTCTTAAAACTTTTTTTTTAATTTTTTAATCAAAATTTTTTAATTTTTTTTAAATTTTTAAATTTTTTTTTTAAAATTATAATTTTTTTATTTCAAAAAATGTTTTTAATTTCTTTTAATTTTTTTCTTTTCTTTTAATTTTTTTAATTTTTTTAAATTTTTTAAATTTTTTTAAATTTTCTTTTAATTTCTTTTAATTTTTAAATTTTTTTTATTTTTTTTTAAATTATTTATATTTTTTAATTTTTAAATTTTTTTTTTAATTTTTAAATTTTTTTTTTAATTTTTCAATTTTTTTTTAAATTTAAATTTTTTTTTTATTTTTAAAATTTTATTTTTATTTTCTCTTAATCTTTGAAAATTTTTCTAAATTTTTTTTTAATTTATTTAAATGTATTATTTTTTTATTTCAAAAAATGTTTTTTAATTTTTTTAATTTTTTCAATTTTTTCAATTTTTTTTAAAATTTTCTTATAATTTTTTTTAATTTTTAAAATTTTAAAAAAAAATTTTAATTTTTTAAAATTTTTTAAATTTTTTTAAAAAATTTCTTTTCTTTATTTTTATTTAATTTTTTTAAAAAATTAAAAATTTTTTTTTTAAATTTGTTTCAATTTTTTAAGAAAATTAAAAAAAATTGATTTATTTTTTAATTTTCTGTCTATATATTTAATTTTTTTAATTTTTTTAATTTTAAATTTTTTTATTTTTTTTTAATTTTAAATTTTTTTTTATTTTTTTTTTAGTTTTTTAAATTTTTTAATTTTAAAATTTTTTTTTTTAATTTTAAAATTTTTTTAATTTAAATTTTTTTTAATTTTAAAATTATTTTTTTTTAATTTTTAAAATTTTTTTTTTAATTTTTGAAAATTTTTTAATTTTTTTTTAATTTTTTAAAAGTATTATTTTTTTATTTCAAAAATGTTTATTATTTTTTTTAATTTTTTAAAATTTTTAAATTTTTTTAAAATTTTTTTTATTTTTTTTTAATTTTTGAAAATTTTTCTAATTTTTTTAAAATTTTTTTAAAAGTATAATTTTTTTATTTCAAAAATGTTTTTTAAATTTTTTTTCTTTTTAATTTTTAAATTTTTTTTTAAATTTTTATTTTAATTTTTTTTAATTTTTAAATTTTTTTTTATTATTTTTTTAAATTATTTATATTTTTAAATTTTTAAATTTTTTTAATTTTTTTAAATTTTCGTATAATTTTTTTTAATTTTTAAAATATTTTAAAAAAATTTTTTTAATTTTTTTAAAAGTATTATTTTTTATTTCAAAAGTGTTTTTTATCTTTTTTTTTTAATTTTTTCAAATTCTTAATTTTTTTAAAAATTTTCTTATAATTTTTTCTTTAATTTTTAAATTTTTTTTTAAAATTTTTTTTTAAATTATAATTTTTTTATTTCAAAAAAAGGTTTTTTAATTTTTTTTTCTTTTATTTTAATTTTTTAATTTTTTTTAATATTTTTAATTTTTTTTTAAATTTTCTTATAATTTTTAAAATTTTTTTACAATTTTTTAAAAAAATTTTTTATTTTTTTTTAATTTTTGAAAATTTTTCTAATTTTTTTTATAATTTTTTTAAAAGTATTATTTTTTTATTTCAAAAATGTTTTTTAATTTTTTTTAATTTTTTTAAATTTTTAATTTTTTTTAAAATTTTGTTATAATTTTTTTTTAATTTTTAAAATTTTTTTAAAATTTTTTAAAAATTTTTTTAAATTTTTTTTTTAATTTTTAAATTTTTTTTTAATTTTTAAAATTTTTTGAAAATTTTCTTAAAACTTTTTTTTTAATTTTTTAAACAAATTTTTTTAATTTTTAAAATTTTTTTTTTTAATTTTTAAAAAATTTTAATTTGTTTTTAAATTATAATTTTTTTATTTCAAAAAATGTTTTTTAATTTTTTTCTTTTATTTTAATTTTTTAATTTTTTTTTAATATTTTTAATTTTTTTAAATTTTCTTATAATTTTTTTTTATTTTTAAAATTTTTTTAAAATTTTTAAAAAATTTTTTTTATTTTTTTTTAATTTTTGAAAATTTTTCTAAATTTTTTTTAAATTTTTTTAAAAGTATTATTTTTTTATTTCAAAAATGTTTTTTAATTTTTTTTAATTTTTTTAATTTTTAAATTTTTTTTTAATTTTTAAAATTTTTTGAAAATTTTCTTAAAAATTTTTTTTAATTTTTTAAACAAATTTTTAAAATTTTTTGAAAATTTTCTTAAAACTTTTTTTTTAATTTTTTAAACAAATTTTTAAAATTTTTTAAATTTTTTTTTAAAAAATTTTTAAATTTTTTTTTCAAATTTTTTTAAAATTTTTTAATTCGTTTTTAAATTATGATTTTTTTATTTCAAAAAATGTTTTTTAATTTTTTTCTTTTATTTTAATTTTTATAATTTTTAATTTTTCAATTTTTTCATTTTTTTTTAAATTTTCGTATAATTTTTTTTAATTTTTAAAATATTTTAAAAATTTTTTTTTAATTTTTTTAAAAGTATTATTTTTTATTTCAAAAGTGTTTTTTATTTTTTTTAATTTTTTCAAATTTTTAAATTTTTTTTAAATTTTCTTATAATTTTTTTTTAATTTTTAAAATTTTTTTAAAATTTTTTTTTAAATTTTTAAAAAAAATTTTATTTAAATTTTTATTTTAATTTTTTTTTTTTTAAATTATTTATATTTTTTAATTTTTTAATTTTAAATTTTTTTTTTAATTTTTAAAATTTTTTTTTATTTTTTTTTAATTTTTGCAAATTTTTCTAAATTTTTTTTTAATTTTTTTAAAAGTATTATTTTTTTATTTCAAAAATGTTTTTTTAAATTTTATTTTAATTTTTTTTATTTTTTTTTAAATTATTTATATTTTTTAATTTTTTTAATTTTTTTAATTTTAAATTTTAAAAATTTTTTTTTAATTTTAAATTTTTTTATTTTTTTTTAATTTTAAATTTTTTTTATTTTTTTTTTAGTTTTTTAAATTTTTAAATTTCTAAATTTTTTTTTAATTTTAAAATTTTTTTTAATTTAAATTTTTTTTTAATTTTAAAATTATTTTTTTTTAATTGTTAAAATTTTTTTTTTTAATTTTTGAAAATTTTTTAATTTTTTTTAAATTTTTTTAAAAGTATTATTTTTATTTCAAAAATGTTTATTATTTTTTTTAATTTTTTAAAATTTTTAAATTTTTTAAAATTTTTTTTTATTTTTTTTTAATTTTTGAAAATTTTTCTAATTTTTTTTAAATTTTTTTAAAAGTATAATTTTTTTATTTCAAAAATGTTTTTAAAAATTTTTTTTTTTTTAATTTTTAAATTTTTTTTTTAAATTTTTATTTTAATTTTTTTTAATTTTTAAATTTTTTTTATTATTTTTTTAAATTATTTATATTTTTAAATTTTTAAATTTTTTAATTTTTTTAAATTTTCGTATAATTTTTTTTAATTTTTAAAATATTTTAAAAAAAATTTTTTTAATTTTTTTAAAAGTATTATTTTTTATTTCAAAAGTGTTTTTTATTTTTTTTTTAATTTTTTCAAATTTTTTAAATTTTTTTTAAATTTTCTTATAATTTTTTTTTCAATTTTTTCATTTTTTAAATTTTCGTATAATTTTTTTAATTTTTAAAATTTTTTTAATTTTTTTTTTAATTTTTTTAAAAGTATTATTTTTTATTTCAAAAGTGTTTTTTTATCTTTTTTTTTAATTTTTTCAAATTTTTAATTTTTTTTAAAATTATCTTATAATTCTTTCTTTAATTTTTAAAATTTTTTTAAAATTTTTTTAAATTTTTTTTAAAATTATAATTTTTTTATTTAAAAAAATGTTTTTTAATTTTTTAAAAAATTTTTTTCTTTTATTTTAATTTTTTAATTTTTTTAATATTTTTAATTTTTTTTTAAATTTTCTTATAATTTTTTTTAATTTTTAAAATTTTTTAAAATTTTTTAAAAAAATTTTTTATTATTTTTTTAATTTTTGTAAATTTTTCTAAATTTTTTTTAATTTTTTTAAAAGTATTATTTTTTTATTTCAAAAATGTTTTTTAATTTTTTTAATTTTTTAAATTTTTAATTTTTTTTAAAATTTTGTTATAATTTTTTTTTAATTTTTAAAATTTTTTTAAAATTTTTTAAAAAATTTTTTTAAATTTTTTTTTTAATTTTTAAATTTTTTTTTAATTTTTAAAATTTTTTGAAAATTTTCTTAAAACTTTTTTTTTAATGTTTGAAACAAATTTTTTTAATTTTTAAAATTTTTTTTTTTAATTTTTAAATTTTTTTTAAAATTTTTTTAAAATTTTTTTTAATTTTTTTTTTAATTTTTAAATTTTTTTAAAATTTTTTTTTAATTTTTGAAAATTTTCTTAAAACTTTTTTTTTAATTTTTTAAACAAATTTCTTTGCTTTATTTTTATTTAAATTTTTTAAAAAATTAAATTTTTTTTTTAATTTGTTACAATTTTTTAACAAAATTAAAAAAAAATTATTTATTTTTTAATTTTTTTCTATATTTTTTAATTTTTTTAATTTTTTTAATTTTTTTAATTTTAATTTTTTTTTAATTTTTTCAAATTTTTAAATTCTTTTAAAAATTTTCTTATATTTTTTTTAATTTTTAAAATTTTTTTAAAATTTTTTAAAAAATTTTTTTAAATTTTTTTAAAATTGTTTAAAATTTTTTTTTAATTTTTTAAAAAAAAAATTTAATTCTTATTTTATTTTTTTTAATTTTTAAAACTTTCTTAAAACTTTTTTTTTAATTTTTTAATCAAAATTTTTTAATTTTTTTAAAATTTTAAAATTTTTTTTTAAAATTATAATTTTTTTATTTCAAAAAATGTTTTTAATTTCTTTTAATTTTTTTCTTTTCTTTTAATTTTTTTAATTTTTTCAATTTTTTAATTTTTTTTTAAATTTTGTTTTAATTTCTTTTAATTTTTAAATTTTTTTTATTTTTTTTTAAATTATTTATATTTTTTAATTTTTAATTTTTTTTTTAATTTTTAAATTTTTTTTTAATTTTTCAATTTTTTTTTAAATTTAAAATTTTTTTTTTATTTTTAAAATTTTATTTTTATTTTCTTTTAATCTTTGAAAATATTTCTAATTTTTTTTTTAATTTATTTAAATGTATTATTTTTTTATTTCAAAAAATGTTTTTTAATTTTTTTAATTTTTTCAATTTTTTCAATTTTTTTTTAAATTTTCTTATAATTTTTTTTAATTTTTAAAATTTAAAAAAAAATTTTAATTTTTTAAAATTTTTTAAATTTTTTTAAAAAATTTCTTTGCTTTATTTTTATTTAATTTTTTTAATTTTTTTAATTTTAAATTTTTTAATTTTTTTTTAATTTTAAATTTTTTTTTATTTTTTTTTTAGTTTTTTAAATTTTTTAATTTTTAAATTTTTTTTTTAATTTTAAAATTTTTTTAATTTAAATTTTTTTTAATTTTAAAATTATTTTTTTTTAATTTTTAAAATTTTTTTTTTAATTTTTGAAAATTTTTTAATTTTTTTTTAATTTTTTTAAAAGTATAATTTTTTTATTTCAAAAATGTTTTTTAAATTTTTTTTTTAATTTTTAAATTTTTTTTTAAATTTTTATTTTAATTTTTTTTAATTTTTAAATTTTTTTTTATTATTTTTTTAAATTATTTATATTTTTAATTTTTAAATTTTTTTAATTTTTTTAAATTTTCGTATAATTTTTTTTAATTTTTAAAATATTTTAAAAAAATTTTTTTAATTTTTTTAAAAGTATTATTTTTTATTTCAAAAGTGTTTTTTATCTTTTTTTTAATTTTTTCAAATTTTTAATTTTTTTTTAAATTATCTTATAATTTTTTCTTTAATTTTTAAAATTTTTTTAAAAATTTTTTTAAATTTTTTTTAAAATTATAATTTTTTTATTTAAAAAAATGTTTTTTAATTTTTTTAAAATTTTTTTTCCTTTATTTTAATTTTTTAATTTTTTTAATATTTTTAATTTTTTTTTAAATTTTCTTATAATTTTTTTTAATTTTTAAAATTTTTTTAAAATTTTTTAAAAAAATTTTTATTTTTTTTTAATTTTTGAAAATTTTTCTAAATTTTTTTTAATTTTTTTAAAATTATTATTTTTTATTTCAAAAATGTTTTTTAATTTTTTTTAATTTTTTTAAATTTTTAATTTTTTTTTTTAAATTTTGTTATAATTTTTTTTTAATTTTTAAATTTTTTTTAAAATTTTTTTAAAAATTTTTTTAAATTTTTTTTTTAATTTTTAAATTTTTTTTAAATTTTTTTTTAATTTTTGAAAATTTTCTTAAAACTTTTTTTTTAATTTTTTAAACAAATTTTTTTAATTTTTAAATTTTTTTTTAAATTTTTTAAAATTTTTTTCAATTTTTTAAAAAATTTCTTTGCTTTATTTTTATTTAAATTTTTTAAAAAATTAAAATTTTTTTTTAATTTGTTACAATTTTTTAACAAAATTAAAAAAAATTATTTATTTTTTAATTTTTTTCTATATTTTTTAATTTTTTTAATTTTTTTAATTTTTTTAATTTTTAATTTTTTTTAATTTTTTCAAATTTTTAAATTCTTTTAAAAATTTTCTTATATTTTTTTTAATTTTTAAAATTTTTTTAAAATTTTTTAAAAATTTTCTTTTATTTTTTTTAATTTTTAAAATTTTTTTAAAATTTTTTAAAAATTTTTTTTAAATTTTTTTAAAATTGTTTAAAATTTTTTTTTAATTTTTTAAAAAAAAATTTTAATTTTTATTTTATTTTTTTTAATTTTTAAAACTTTCTTAAAACTTTTTTTTTAATTTTTTAATCAAAATTTTTTAATTTTTTTTAAATTTTCAAAATTTTTTTTTAAAATTATAATTTTTTTATTTCAAAAAATGTTTTTAATTTCTTTTAATTTTTTTCTTTTCTTTTAATTTTTTTAATTTTTTCAATTTTTTAATTTTTTTTTAAATTTTCTTTTAATTTCTTTTAATTTTTAAATTTTTTTTATTTTTTTTTAAATTATTTATATTTTTTAATTTTTCAATTTTTTTTTTAATTTTTCAATTTTTTTTTTAATTTTTCAATTTTTTTTTAAATTTAAAATTTTTTTTTTTATTTTTAAAATTTTATTTTTATTTTCTTTTAATCTTTGAAAATGTTTCTAAATTTTTTTTTAATTTATTTAAATGTATTATTTTTTTATTTCAAAAAATGTTTTTTAATTTTTTTAATTTTTTCAATTTTTTCAATTTTTTTTTAAATTTTCTTATAATTTTTTTTAATTTTTAAAATTTAAAAAAAAAATTTTAATTTTTTAAAATTTTTTAAATTTTTTTAAAAAATTTCTTTGCTTTATTTTTAATTAATTTTTTTAAAAAATTAAAAATTTTTTTTTTAAATTTGTTTCAATTTTTTAAGAAAATTAAAAAAAATTGATTTATTTTTTAATTTTCTGTCTATATTTTTTAATTTTTTTAATTTTTTTAATTTTAAATTTTTTTATTTTTTTTTAATTTTAAATTTTTTTTTATTTTTTTTTTAGTTTTTTAAATTTTTTAATTTTTAAATTTTTTTTTTAATTTTAAAATTTTTTTAATTTAAATTTTTTTTTAATTTTAAAATTATTTTTTTTTAATTTTTAAAATTTTTTTTTTTAATTTTTGAAAATTTTTTTTTTTAATTTTTGAAAATTTTTTAATTTTTTTTAAATTTTTTTAAAAGTATTATTTTTTTATTTCAAAAATGTTTATTATTTTTTTTAATTTTTTAAAATTTTTAAATTTTTTTAAATTTTTTTTTATTTTTTTTTAATTTTTGAAAATTTTTCTAATTTTTTTAAAATTTTTTTAAAAGTATAATTTTTTTATTTCAAAAATGTTTTTTAAAATTTTTTTTTTTTTAATTTTTAAATTTATTTTTTAAATTTTTATTTTAATTTTTTTTTAATTTTTAAATTTTTTTTTATTATTTTTTTAAATTATTTATATTTTTAAATTTTTAAATTTTTTTAATTTTTTTAAATTTTCGTATAATTTTTTTTAATTTTCAAAATATTTAAAAAAAATTTTTTTAATTTTTTTAAAAGTATTATTTTTTATTTCAAAGTGTTTTTTATTTTTTTTTTAATTTTTTCAAATTTTTAAATTTTTTTTAAATTTTCTTATAATTTTTTTTCAATTTTTTCATTTTTTTAAATTTTCGTATAATTTTTTCTTTAATTTTTAAATTTTTTTTTAATTTTTTAAACAAATTTTTTTAATTTTTAAAATTTTTTTTTTTAATTTTTAAAAATTTTTAATTTGTTTTTAAATTATAATTTTTTTATTTCAAAAAATGTTTTTTAATTTTTTTCTTTTATTTTAATTTTTTTAATTTTTTAATTTTTTCAATTTTTTCATTTTTTTTTTAAATTTTCGTATAATTTTTTTTAATTTTTAAAATTTTTTAAAATTTTTTTTAAAATTTTTTTAAAAGTATTATTTTTATTTCAAAAGTGTTTTTTATTTTTTTTAATTTTTTCAAATTCTTAATTTTTTTAAAAATTTTCTTATAATTTTTTCTTTAATTTTTAAATTTTTTTTTAAATTTTTTAATTTTTTTTTTAAATTATAATTTTTTTATTTCAAAAAATGTTTTTTAATTTTTTTTTCTTTTATTTTAATTTTTTAATTTTTTTTAATATTTTTAATTTTTTTTTAAATTTTCTTATAATTTTTAAAAATTTTTTACAATTTTTTAAAAAAATTTTTTATTTTTTTTTAATTTTTGAAAATTTTTCTAATTTTTTTTATAATTTTTTTAAAAGTATTATTTTTTTATTTCAAAAAATGTTTTTAATTTCTTTTAATTTTTTTCTTTTCTTTTAATTTTTTTAATTTTTTCAATTTTTTAATTTTTTTTTAAATTTTCTTTTAATTTCTTTTAATTTTTAAATTTTTTTTATTTTTTTTTAAATTATTTATATTTTTTAATTTTTAAATTTTTTTTTTAATTTTTAAATTTTTTTTTTAATTTTTCAATTTTTTTTTAAATTTAAAATTTTTTTTTTATTTTTAAAATTTTATTTTTATTTTCTTTTAATCTTTGAAAATTTTTCTAAATTTTTTTTTTAATTTATTTAAATGTATTATTTTTTTATTTCAAAAAATGTTTTTTAATTTTTTTAATTTTTTCAATTTTTTCAATTTTTTTTTAAATTTTCTTATAATTTTTTTTAATTTTTAAAATTTAAAAAAAAAAATTTTAATTTTTTAAAATTTTTTAAATTTTTTTAAAAAATTTCTTTGCTTTATTTTTATTTAAATTTTTTAAAAAATTAAAAATTTTTTTTTTAAATTTGTTTCAATTTTTTAAGAAAATTAAAAAAAATTGATTTATTTTTTAATTTTCTGTCTATATATTTAATTTTTTTAATTTTTTTAATTTTAAATTTTTTTATTTTTTTTTATTTTAAATTTTTTTTATTTTTTTTTTAGTTTTTTAAATTTTTTAATTTTTAAATTTTTTTTTTAATTTTAAAATTTTTTTAATTTAAATTTTTTTTTAATTTTAAAATTATTTTTTTTTAATTTTTAAAATTTTTTTTTTAATTTTTGAAAATTTTTTAATTTTTTTTAATTTTTTTAAAAGTATAATTTTTTTATTTCAAAAATGTTTTTTAAATTTTTTTTTTTTAATTTTTAAATTTTTTTTTAAATTTTTATTTTAATTTTTTTTAATTTTTAAATTTTTTTTTATTATTTTTTTAAATTATTTATATTTTTAAATTTTTAAATTTTTTTAATTTTTTTAAATTTTCGTATAATTTTTTTTAATTTTTAAAATATTTTAAAAAAATTTTTTTAATTTTTTTAAAAGTATTATTTTTTATTTCAAAAGTGTTTTTTATCTTTTTTTTTAATTTTTTCAAATTTTTAATTTTTTTTTAAATTATCTTATAATTTTTTCTTTAATTTTTAAAATTTTTTTAAAATTTTTTTTAATTTTTTTTAAAATTATAATTTTTTTATTTAAAAAAATGTTTTTTAATTTTTTTAAAATTTTTCTTCTTTTATTTTAATTTTTTAATTTTTTTAATATTTTTAATTTTTTTTAAAAT
>NW_027487159.1:0-17198 GCF_050908995.1 Andrena cerasifolii | reverse complement strand
TTTTTTAAAAAAATTTCTTTAAAATAATTTTTAAAAAAATAAATTTAAATTTTTTTTTAACATTTTTTTAAATTTTTTAAGAAATTTAAAATATTTTAAATAATTTGAAAAAAAAATTTTAAAAATTTTTAAAAAATTTAAAATTTTTTTTTTTAAAATAAAAAATATTAAAATAAAAAAATTTAAAAATATAAAAAAAATTTAAATAAAAAAAAATATACAAAAATTTAAAAGAAAAATAAAAAAATTAAAAAAATAAAGAAATAAAAATTTTAAAAATATTTAAAAAATTTAAAAAAATTTTTTAAAAAATTTTAAAAAATTTTAAAAAATTAAAATAAAGGAAAAATAAAATTTAAAAAAATTAAAAAAACATTTTTTGAAATAAAAAGAAATAATTTAAAAAAAATTAAATTTTTTTAAATTTAAAAAAAAATTAAAGTAAAGAAAATTTTAAAAAAATTTAAATTTAAAAAAAAAAATTTCAAAAATCAAAAAAAAATTTTCAAAATTTTCAAAAAATTTTTAAATTTAAAAAAAAATTTGAAAAAAAAATTAAAAAATTAAATAAAATTTAAAAAAAAAAATTTAAAAAATTTAAATTTTTTTTAAAACATTTAAAAAAAATTGTTAAAAAATTAAAACAAAAATTTTAAAAAAAATTTAAAATAAAATTTAAAAATTTTTTAAAAATTTTAAATAATTTGAAATTTTTTTTTAAATTTTTTAAAAAATTGAAAAAAATTTAAAATTTTTTTTTTATTTTTTTAAATTTTATTTGTTTATTTTTTTTAATTTTTTTTATTTTTCTTTTAAATTTTTGTATATTTTTTTATTTAAATTTTTTTTTATATTTTAAATTTTTTTTTAATTTTTTTTTAAATTATTTAAATAATTTTTGAAATTTTTTTTAAATTTTTTAGAATTTTTTTTATATTTTTTTTTTAATTTTTTAAATTTTTATTTAATTTTTTAAATTTTTTTTTAAATTTTAACATTTTTTTATTTTCTTTTATTTTTTACAATTTTTTTTTTAATTTTTTTTATATTTTTTGAAATTTTTTAAAAAAAAATTTTTATTTTTTTTTAAATTTTTAAAAAATTTTTAAATTTTTTAAAATTTTTAAATTTTTTTTTAAATTTATTGATTTTTTTTATATTTTATACAAAATTTTTAAATTTTTTTTTATATTTTTATAATTTTTAAAATTTTTTTTTTTTAAATTTTGATTTTTCTTTTATTTTAATTTTTTTAATTTTTTTTAAATTTTTTAAAATTTAAAAGAAAATTTTTTTAATCTTTTTATATTTTTTTTTTAAATTTTAATTGTTTATTTTTTTTAGTTTTTTATTTTTCTTTTAATTTTTTGTATATTTTTTTTTATTTAAAAACTTTTTTTATACAGGGTGTCCCACTAAGGAGTGGACAGCGCGATATCTCTTAAAGTATTGTCGATAAAAATAAAAAAAAATAGGGAATTGCATGGTTCGAGGGGGCCCATTTATTAGCGCGAACGAATTTTGTTTTCGATTATTATTTTAAAAGATACGGTGGTCAAGTTCGGTTTTTCAAATGGAACTATTTTTTTTGAAGACCTGAGTTGATAGTGCGTTCCAAGACAAATTCAATAAGCTTTAATGTATACACTTTATTTCCACTGATTTTTAAGATATTGCGCTTGCAAATTTACTGATTTTCACTGCAAGAAATCCCTCTGGAATGGCAAAAATCGGGGGCGGTCTTACTGATGCCACGGGTGGCACTGCCTGTTGAAATGGATACTTACCTGCCAAAGGTCTACGCCAGAAATGGCAGGCCCAAAGGCTGGACAATTCTTTTCTTTTGACACAATCTGCTCCCTATGGTTGAAATTTAGTCTAGCAACTTTCACTCCTCCTAACCTAACCAATCCAACCTGCATCCCTCCCAAAAGAACCGGCCATCCGAGCGTAGAAGCAAGTGCGAAATAAAAGTAACGATGCGCTTCTCGATACCGCAGATGTACCTACCTAAGTAGCATTTCTGACGGAAAAGAATTGTCCAGCCTTTGGGCCTGCCATTTCTGGCGTAGACCTTTGGCAGGTAAGTATCCATTTCAACAGGCAGTGCCACCCGTGGCATCAGTAAGACCGCCCCCGATTTTTGCCATTCCAGAGGGATTTCTTGCAGTGAAAATCAGTAAATTTGCAAGCGCAATATCTTAAAAACCAGTGGAAATAAAGTGTATACATTAAAGCTTATTGAATTTGTCTTGGAACGCACTATCAACTCAGGTCTTCAAAAAAAATAGTTCCATTTGAAAAACCGAACTTGACCATCGTATCTTTTAAAATAATAATCGAAAACATAATTCGTTCGCGCTAATAAATGGGCCCCCTCGAACCATGCAATTCCCTATTTTTTTTTATTTTTATCGAAAATACTTTAAGAGATATCGCGCTGTCCACTCCTTAGTGGGACACCCTGTATATTAAAATTTTTTTATTTTTTTTTACATTTTTTGAAATTTAAAAAAAATTTTAATTTTTTTTTAAATTTTTAAAATTTTTTGAAAATTTTTTAAAAATTTTTTAAAAATTTTTTGAAAATTTTTTAAAATTTTTTTGAATTTTTTTTATATTTTTTTTTAAATTTTTTAAATTTTTATTTAATTTTTAAAATTTTTTTTAAATTTTAACATTTTTTTTATTTTTTTTATTTTTTACAAATTTTTTTTATTTTTTTTTATATTTTTTTAAATTTTTTAAAAAAAATTTTTTATTTTTTTTTACAATTTTTAATTGTTTATTTTTTTATTTTTTTATTTTTCTTTTAATTTTTTGTATATTTTTTTTTATTTAAAAACTTTTTTTTTATATATTAATTTTTTTTAATTTTTTTTTTAAATTTTTTGAAATTTAAAAAAAATTTTAATTTTTTTTTAATTTTTTAAATTTTTTAAAATTTTTTAAAATTTTTTAAAAATTTCTTAATTTTTTTTTATATTTTATACAAATTTTTTTAATTTTTTTTATATTTTTATAATTTTTTTAAATTTTTTTTTTAAATTTTGATTTTTCTTTTACTTTAATTTTTTAATTTCTTTAATTTTTTAAAAATTTAAAAATAAAATTTAAAAATTTGTCCTTATTTCTTTTTAATTTTTATTTGTTTATTTTCTTTTAATTTTTTTTATTTTTCTTTTAAATTTTTGTAAATTTTTTTTTATTTAAAAATTTTATTTTATATTTTAAATTTTTTTTATTTTTTATAATTTTTTTATTTTTCTTTTAAATTTTTGTATATTTTTTTATTTTATTTTTTTATTTTTTTTAAATTTTTAAAAAAAATTTTAATTTTTTTTATATTGTTTTTAATTTTTTTTAAATTTTTATTTAATTTTTTAATTTTTTTAAATATTTTAAATTTTTTAAAAAAAATTTTTTAATTTTTAAAATTTTTTTTTAATTTTTATTTGTTTATTTTTTTTAATTTTTTTACTTTTCTTTTAAATTTTTGTATATTTTTTTTATTTAAATTTTTTTTAATATTTTAAAATTTTTTTATTTTGATTTTTTTTATTTTTTAAAATTTTTTAAAAAATTATTTAAAATTTTTTTTAAAAATTTTTAAAATTTTTTTTTAAATTTTGTTTTAATTTTTTAACAATTTTAAATTTTTTTTTAATTTGTATTTTTCTTTTATTTTACTTTTTTAATTTTTTTTTAAAATTTTTTTTAAATTTTTGAAAATTTTTGAAAATTTTTTAAATTTTTTTTAAATTTTTTTATTTTTCTTTTAATTTTTTTAAAATTATTATTTAATTTTAAAAATTTTTTTTGAATTTAAAATTTTTTTGAAATTTTTAAATTTTTTTTTAAATTTAAAATTTTTTTGAAATTTTTAAAGGAAAATAAAAATATTTTTATTTTTTTAAATTTTTATTTGTTTATTTTTTAAAATTTTTTTTTATTTTTCTTTTAAATTTTTGTATATTTTTTTTTATTTTAATTTTTTTTATATTTTAAAATTTTATTATTTTAATTTTTTTTATTTCTTACAAAAAAATTTTAAATTTTTTTATATATTTTTTTTATATTTTAAAATTTTTTTATTTTGATTTTTTTTATTTTTTTTAAATTTTTTTAAAAAATTATTTAAATTTTTTTTATAAATTTTTAAAATTTTTTTTTAAATTTTGTTTTAATTTTTTATTCAATTTTATTTTTTTTTTAATTTGTATTTTTCTTTTATTTTACTTTTTTAATTTTTTTTAAATTTTTTTTAAAAATATTTTTAAAATTTTTTAAAATTTTTAAAATTTTTAAAATTTTTTAAATTTTTTAAAATTTTTACAATTTTTTTAAAAATTTTGTTTTAATTTTTTAACAATTTTTTTAAATGTTTTAAAATAAAATTTTAAATTTTTTTTCAATTTTTTTTTTAAATTTTTATTTAATTTTTTTAAACTTTTTAAAAAAAATTTTTTGTTTATTTTTTTTATATTTAAATTTTTTTAAATTTTTTAAAAAAAATTTTTAATTTTTTTCAAATTATTTAAAATTTATTTATATTTTTTTAAATTTTTTAAAAAAAATTTATTTATATTTTTTTAAATTTTTTAAAAAAAATTTATTTATATTTTTTTAAATTTTTTAAAAAAATTTTTTAATTTTTTTTTAAATTTAAAATTTTTTTTTTAATTTTTTAATTTTTTTTAATTTTTTTCAAAAAATATTTAAATTTTTTTAAATATTTTAAATTTTTGAAGAATTTTTTCTTTATTTTTTATTTTTTTTAATTTAAAAAAATTTATTTATTTTTGTTTTAAATTATTATTTTTTAATTTTTATTTGATTTTTTTTTAAATTTTTATATTTTTCTTTTAAATCTCAAAATTTTTTTTTAAATTTAAAATTTTTTTGAAAATTTTTTAAAAATTTTTTGAAAATTTTTTAAAAATTTTTTGAAAATTTTTTAAAATTTTTTTAAAATTTTATTATTTTTCTTTTAAATTTTTGTATATTTTTTTTATTTAAATTTTTGCTATATTTTTAAATTTTTTTATTTATTTTAAATTTTTTAAAAATTTTTTGAAAATTTTTTAAAATTTTTTCTTTATTTTTTTTTAAATTTTTAATTAGTTTTTATTTATTTTTGTTTAAATTATTACTATTTTTTAATTTCTTAAAGTTTTTTTTAAATTTAAAATTAGTAAATTTTAAAATTTTTTTATATATTTTTTTAATATTTTAAAATTTTTATTTAATTTTTTAAAATTAAAAAAAAATTTATTTTATTTAATTTTTAAAATTTAAAAAATTTTATTTTTTTTAATTTTTTACAAAAATCTTTTTAATTTTTTTTTATATTTTTTAAATTTTTTAAAAAAAAAATTTTAATTTTTTTTCAATTTTTTTAAAAATTTTTATTTAATTTTTTTAAACTTTAAAAAAAATTTTATTTATTTTTTTATATTTAAATTTTTTTTAAATTTTTCAAAAATTTAAAAATTTTTTTCAAATTATTTAAGATTTATTTAAATTTTTTTAAATTTTTCAAAAAAATTTTTTAATTTTTTTAAATTTAAAATTTTTTTTTTAATTTTTTTAAAATTTTTTACAAAAAATTTTTTAATTTTTTTAAATATTCTAAATTTTTAAAAAAAAATTTTTTATATTTTTTAAATTTTTTAAAAAATTTTTTCTTTATTTTATTTTTTAAAATTTAAAATTTTTTTATTTATTTTTGTTTTAAATTATTACTATTTTTTAATTTCTTAAATTTTTTTTAAATTCAAAAAAAAATTTTAATAAATTTTTAATTTTTTTATATATATTTTTAATATTTTAAAATTTTTATTTAATTTTTTTAATTTTTTATTTTTTTTTAAATTTTTTAAAAATTTTTTTAAAATTTTTTGAAAATTTTTAAAAATTTTTTTGAAAAATTGAAAAAAAATTTTAATTTTTTTTAAATTTAAATTTTTTTTAAATTTAAATTTTTTTTTAAATTTAAAATTTTTTTGAAATTTTTTAAAAATTTTTTTTTAAATTTAAAAAAAAAATATATTAAATTTTAAAATTTTTTAAAAATTTTTTTAAATTATTTTTTTATTTCAAAAAATGTTTTTTTTCATTTTTTTCAATTTTATTTTTCTTTTATTTTACTTTTTTTCATTTTTTCAAATTTTATTTTTTTTTTAATTTTTTAAAATTTAAAAAAAAAAATTTTTTAAATTTTGTTTTAATTTTTTAACAATTTTTAAAAAAAATTAATTTTGATTTTTCTTTTATTTTATTTTCTTTAATTTTTTTAAAAATTTAAAAAAAAAATTTAAAATTTGTTCTTATTTCTTTTTAATTTTTATTTGTTTATTTTTTATTTTTCTTTTAAATTTTTGTATATTTTTTTTTTAATTTTTTTTGTATTTTAAATTTTTTTATTTGAATTTTTTTAAATTTATAAAAAAAAATTTTTTTTAATTTATTTTCTTTATTAATTTTTTAAATATTTTTTAATTTTTTTTAATTTTTTAATTTTTTATTTTTTTTATTTATTTTTTTAAATTTTTTTCTATTTTTTTTTAATTTTTTTTATTTTTTTTAATTTTTAAATTTTTTCAAATTTTCAATTTTTTTTTGTCACGTCCCGGGTGAGGTCTTTTGGGAACGATGACATTAGGAAAGGAGAAAGACAGGCGCGAATCTAAAATCCAGCACTCTGAGATTTTTGGGGGAAGACCAGGCGCGAATATTGAATACGTCACACTGAGGGTTTGGAAGGAACTTAGGCGCGAATATTGAATCCAGCACACTGAGGGTTTGGAAGGAGAGGAACGTCAGGCGCGAATCTTGAATCCAGCACACTGAGGGTTTGAAAGGAATTCAGGCGCGAATCTATAATCCAGCACACTGAGGGTTTGGAAGGAGAGGAACGTCAGGCGTGAATCTTGAATCCAGCACACTGAGGGTTTTGAAGGAGAGGAACGTCAGGCGCGAATCTTGAATCCAGCACACTGAGGATTTTGAAGGAGAGGAACGTCAGGCGCGAATCTTGAATCCAGCACACTGAGGATTTTGAAGGAATTCAGGCGCGAATCTATAATCCAGCACACTAATCGTTTTACAGGGAGGAACGCCAGGCGCGAATCTATAATCCAGCACACTAGTCGACCAGGGAAGTTTAAAGGCTAGAGCGTATTTGGGGAACACCCGTTAGCACTTTGTTTTGGTTTACGTAATATCAGATTTACCGTTGCATAGGCACAAAAAGTTTCCTCGTAATATTTCTTGAGAAATTCGTCTATACGTGCAGCTATGCAAGGGAATGTTAGTAAACACTGTCACTGTTCTCTAGTTCGCGATCCGCGATCAGCTGTTTCGCCGACTCGTTGGTTTGTATCTTAGTACGTTCGTAACTAATGGTTGAACACAAATAACTTGAAGCAAGATTTTAAACAAAGCGATTTATTAACTTCGTTAATCGGTTATTATGATCGTGCGAGGGGGCTTTTAGCATTGGCACAATATTTGTAATATGGTTATAACATTTAATATATATATATGGACATGAGATACAATATAAGTCGTTTAATAATGATCGTTAATAATAATAATATGATAAGATTGCGATAAGCAGTTATAAACAAAATAATAGAATAGTAAGATTGCGATAAGCAGTTATAAATGAAATAATAGAATTGTAAGATTGCGATAAGCAGTTATAAACGAAATAATTGAATAGTATGGTATGGTGGTGATATGCACAATAATATGAAGTAATATAAATGGCTTACGGTGATCGTCGAACACTGAGTTTAATATTAACACTTTTAAGATATACTTTTCAAGTAAGCCTTCTACCGAAGAGGTTTCTGTCGAAGAAAGAGGACTCGGCCTGTCAGGACCTCATATTTATGTACTTTCACAGGAGTATTGTGGGGTACGCGCGGTAAAGACCTTGACACATTTCGGTTTAAGACGCAGTAGGACTTCCGGGGTTTTTACAAACGGTACGTCTATTAATAGACGTATTTATGTCACGTACGCCAAATATACGTCGCAATTAGGTTTCTGGGGTTTTTATGACTGCGAAAAGAGATACTCAACTCATCGAATGGATTTCGGGTGTTTTACGGGAAAGGGGTTATTAGAGTGGCTTGGACTTCATGAGTCGTAAAGAGGGGGTTGAGACTTGGTCTCGATTTAAGAGGGATTTGTAATGAGGGACTTGTTTGAATTTGTTTTTGGAGGGAATGATTCGTGCCTTGTAAGACGAATAGGCAAAGAGGGTTTTGAAACGATCATCTCGTGATGGGGACCGCTAAGGTACATCAGCGAGGTGGAGGTTTGTATTGATCATCCTGTGTTGTTGATCGCTAAGGTGCAACATCAAGGTGATCGGTGATTGAGGAGATGGGGTAGGAGTTGAGTTTGATAGACTTTAGTGGAGTGATTTTGAGGTTTACTAGTGGAATTGGGAATAGGAAACGCGCGAAAAATCGTGGGACGTTACAATAAATTTTTTTATTTTTAATTTTTTTTTAATTTTTTAAAAAAAAATTAAAATATTTGTTAAACAATTTTTTATATTTTTTTTAAATTTAAAAAAAAATTTTTTTAATTTTTTAATATTTTTTAAAATTCTAAATTTTTTAAAAATTTTTTTGAGTTTTTTAAATTTTTCAATTTTTTTTTTAAATTTTTAAAATTTAAAATTTTTTTTTTAATTTTTTAGAAACATTTTTTAATTTTTGTTTTATTTTCTTAAATTTTTTTAAAAAATTTTTTAACAATTTTTTTTTCAATTTTTTAACAAATTTTTTAAAAATTATTATTATTTATTTGTTTAAAAAAAATTTCTTAATTTATGTCACGTCCCGGGTGAGGTCTTTAGGAACGATGACTATGGGGAAGGAAAAAGACAGGCGCGAATCTAAAATCCAGCACTCTGAGATTTTTGGGGGAAGACCAGGCGCGAATATTAAATCCGTCACACTGAGGGTTTGGAAGGAACTTAGGCGCGAATATTGAATCCGTCACACTGAGGGTTTGGAAGGAACATAGGCGCGAATATTGAATCCGTCACTCTGAGGATTTTGAAGGGGATCAGGCGCGAATATTAAATCCGTCACTCTAATCGACCAGGGAAGGTTTTAAAAGGCGAATACACACCCTGGAAACACCTGTTAGGTCTTATTTTAGTTTTGGCTCGGTAATTGGAATTACCGTTATATTATTCGGCTCATGCAATAGTATGTTTGTAAACAGAGTAAGCGTCTCGCGTTCACTAACAGAAATCAGCTGTTGCGGCAGCTTGTTTGTTTGGGATCTTTGTAACCAAAGGGTGCACACAATAATTCAAAGCGTGATTTAAAACTAAGCGGTTTATTACTAATGCTTGGGATTTTAAGCATTGGCACATGACATTGATATAGATATTAATTAATCACAATATGAAAATATGAATATGAAGTACATAGATATAAGCAAATGAGATTATTATAGAAGCAATAAGCGTTGCTAATATGAAATATAAATGATCGCAATAAGCTTTAGAATGCAATATAACGTGGAATACAATAAGAATAGTATTGCAAAAATATATATACACAAAGAAAGCATTAATGAGAATATATAGGTAATAAACGTTAGTAATACAAAATAATGAAGGTTCACAATAAGCTTTGATAGACAAAAATAATAATAGTCAATGGTATGGAGATGAATAACAATATTAATAATTATAATTGCTTACGGTAGTTGCCGTAGAGCACTGATTTGAACACTTTGGAATCTTCCAATTATAAACTTTTAGTAATATAAGTTAGTTGCTCTCGGACTTTCGTGAGCAGAAAAATGATCGCTCTGGCCTCTCAGGACCTCGTATTTATAAGATTTTACAGGAGTATTGCGGGGGGTACGCGCGGTAAAGACCTTGACATATTTAAGAAATAAGTCGTAGTAGGACTTCCGGGGTTTTTATAAACGGTACGTCTATTAATAGACGTATTTATGTCACGTACGCCAAATATACGTCGCAATTAGGTTTCTGGGGTTTTTATGACTGCGAAAAGAGATACTCAACTCGTCGTATGGATTTCGGGTGTTTTATAGGAAAGGGGTTAGATTGGCTTGGACTCTGTGAGTCGTAAAGAGGGGATTGAGACGTGGTTTCGATTTAAGAGGGTTTTTGTAACGATGGACTTGTTTGAATTCGTTTTAAAGGGAAGGATTCGTGCCTCATGTGGCGAATAGGCGAAGGGGTTTTGTAACGATTATCTCGTGTTGGGGACCGCTAAGGTACAACATCGTGGTGGAGTTTTGTATCGATCATCTTGTATTGGGGACCGCTAAGGTACAACATCAAGGTGATCGACGATTGAGGAGATGGGGTAAGAGTTGAGTTTGAGGGACTTCGGTGGAGTGGTTTTGAGGTTTAATAATAGATTTTTGGAATAGGACCGCGCGAAAAATAGTGGGACGTCACATTTAAAAAAAAATTATTTTTTTTAAATTTTTTTTACAAATTTTTAAAATTTTTTTTATTTATTATTGTAAATTTTCTTCTTTATTCTTTAACAATTTTTTTTTTCATTTTTTATTTATTATAGTATGTTTTTTCTTAACTTTTCTTAATTTAAAAAAAAAATTATACAATTTTTTTCGTTATTTTTTTTCAATTTTTAAAAAAATTTTTTTTTTTAAATTATTTACTAATTTTTATATTTTTTTATATTTTTTATATTTTTTATTTTATTTTTTTTTTTAATTTTTTAAAGAATTTTAAAAAGAAATAATTTTTATTTAATTTTCCTTTAATTCGTATATTAATATTTTTTTTAAATTTTCTTTATTTTTATTTTTAAAAATTGTTTTTTACATTTTAAAATTTCTTTCAATTTTTTAAAATTTTAATTTTTTTTTTAATTTTTTTAAAATTCTTTCTAATTTTTTTATTTTTTATTAATTTTTTAGATTTTTTTTAATTTTTTTAAATTTTAAATTTTTTTTAAATTTTTTAAAAATTTAAAACATATTTTTCTATTTTTTTTTATTTTTTTTATTTTTTTTTTTTTTAATTTTTTAGAAACACTTTTAAAATTTATTTTATATTTTTTAAATTTATTTTTATATTTTTTAAATTTTTTTTAAAAAATTTTTTAACAAATTTTTTTTTTAATTTTTTAACTAATTTTTTTAAATTCTTTTTATTTATTTGTTTTTAAAAAATTCCTTAATTTTAAAAAAAAAATTTTAATTTTTTTCTTAAATTTTTTAAAAATTTTTTTAAAATTTTTTAAAATTTTTTAAAATTTTTTAAAATTTTTTTTATTTTTTCTTTTAATTTTTTTAAAATTTTTTATTTAATTTTAATTTTTTTTTTTAAATTTAAAATTTTTTTGAAATTTTTAATTTTTTTTTTTAAATTTAAATTTTTTTTGAAATTTATAAAAAAAATAAAATTTTTTTTTATTTTTTAAAATTTTTATTTGTTTTATTTTTTTAAAATTTTTTTTTATTTTTCTTTTAAATTTTTGTATATTTTTTTTATTTTAATTTTTGTTATATTTTAAAATTTTATTATTTTAATTTTTTTTATTTTTACAAAAAAAATTTTAAATTTTTTTTATATATTTTTTTTATATTTTAAAATTTTTTTTATTTTGATTTTTTTTATTTTTTTTTTTAATTTTTTTTAAAATATTATTTAAATTTTTTTAAATCTTTTTTAAAATTTTTGTTTTAATTTTTTTTTAAATTTTGTTTTAATTTTTTAACAATTTTAATTTTTTTTTTAATTTTTATTTTTCTTTTATTTTACTTTTTTAATTTTTTTTTTAATTTTTTTTAAAAATATTTTTAAAATTTTTTTAAAATTTTTAAATTTTTTTTAAAAATTTGTTTTTAATTTTTTAACAATTTTTTTTAAATGTTTTAAAAAAAATTTTTAAATTTTTTTTTCAATTTTTTTTTAAAATTTTTTATTTAATTTTTTTAAACTTTTTAAAAAAAAATTTTTTGTTTATTTTTTATATTCAAATTTTTTTAAATTTTTTAAAAAAAAATTTTTAATTTCTTTCAAATTATTTAAAATTTATATATATTTTTTTAAATTTTTTTAAAAAAAAATTTTTAATTTTTTTTTAATTTAAAATTTTTTTTTAATTTTCTTTTTAATTTTTTACAAAAATATTTTTAATTTTTTTTAAATATTTTAAATTTTTGAAGAATATTTTCTTTATTTTTTATTTTTTTTAATTTAAAAAAATTTATTTATTTTTGTTTTAAATTATTATTTTTTAATTTTTATTTGTTTTTTTTTAAATTTTTTTATTTTTTCTTTTAAATCTCAAATTTTTATTTTAAATTTAAAATTTTTTTTGCAATTTTTAAATTTTTTTTTTAAATTTAAATTTTTTTTTGAAATTTTTTAATTTTTTTTTTTAAATTTAAATTTTTTTTTAAATTTTTAAAAAAAAAAATTTAAAATTTTTTTTATTTTTTTAAAATTTTTATTTGTTTATTTTTTTAAATTTTTTTTTTATTTTTCTTTTAAATTTTTGTATATTTTTTTTTATTTTAATTTTTTTTATATTTTAAAATTTTTATTTAATTTTTTAAAATTTAAAAAAAAAATTTTTTTTTATTTTTTACAAAAAATTTTTAATTTTTTTTTATATCTTTTAAATTTTTAAAAATTTTATTTTTTATTTTTATTGTTTTATATTTTTGTTGATTTTAATTTTTTTTACATTTTTTTTAAATTTTTTAAATTTTTTAAAAAAATTTTTCTTTATTTTCTTTTAAATTTTTAAATTTTTTTATTTATTTTTGTTTTAAATTATTACTATTTTTGAATTTCTTAAATTTTTTTAAATTTAAAAAAAAATTTTAGTAAATTTTTAATTTTTTTTTTAATATTTTAAAATTTTTATTTAATTTTTTTAATTTTTTAATTTTTTTAAAATTTTTTAAATTTTTTTTAAAATTTTTTGGAAATTTTTGAAAATTTTTTTGAAAAATTGAAAAAATTTTTTAAATTTTTTAAAAATTTTTGTTTAATTTTTTAATTATTTTAAATTTTTTTAAAAGTATTTTTAAAATTTTTTAAAATTTAAAAATTTTTTTTTTTTAAATTTTGTTTTAATTTTTTAACAATTTTTTGTAAATGTTTTAAAAAAAAAATTTAAAATTTTTTTCAATTTTTTAAAAAATTTAAAAAAAATTCCAAATTATTTAAAATTAAAAAAAAAATTTTTTTTTTAAATTTTGTTTTAATTTTTTAACAATTTTTTTTAATGTTTTAAAAAAAATTTTAATTTTTTTTAAAATTTTTTTAAAAATTTTATTTAATTTTTTAAAATTTAAAAAAAAATTATTTTATTTAATTTTTTAAAATTTAAAAAAAAAATTTTTTTTTAATTTTTTACAAAAATTTTAAAATTTTTTTTTTATATTTTTTATATTTTTTTAAAAAAAAATTTCTTTATTTTTTACTTTTTTTTTAATTTTTAAATTTTTTTATATATTTTTTTATATTTTTAAAATTTTTATTTAATTTTTTAATTTTTTAAATTTTTTTTAAATTTAAATTTTTTTTAAATTTAAAATTTTTTTGAAAATTTAAAAATTTTTTTTTTTTTAAATTTAAAAAAAAAATTTATTAAATTTATAATTTTTTTATAATTTTTTTAAAATTATTATTTTTTATTTCAAAAAGTGTTTTATAATTTTTTTTTTAATTTTGATTTTTCTTTTATTTTAATTTTTTCAATTTTTAAAAAATGTTTTAAATTTTTTTTAATTTTGTTATAAATGTTTCACAATTTAAAATTTTTTTTTTTAATTTTTATTTTTCTTTTATTTTACTTTTTTTATTATTTTTAAATTTTTAAATTTTTTTAATTTTTAAATTTTTTTTAACTTTTTAACAATTTTTTTTAAATGTTTTTAAAACAAATTTAAATTTTTTTCAATTTTTTAAAAAATTTAAAAAAAAATTTCAAATTATTTAAAATTTTTAAAAAATTTTTAATTTTTTTTTAAAATTTTGTTTTAATTTTGTAACAATTGTTTTTAAATGTTTTAAAAAAAAAATTTTAATATTTTTTAAAATTTTTTTTTTAAATTTTTATTTAATTTTTTTAAATTTTTTTTTACATTTTTTTTTAAATTTAAAATTTTTAAAATTTTTTTTTTGATTTTTAAAAAAAAATTTATTAAATTTAAAAATTTTTTTTAATTTTTTTTAAAATTATATCTTTTATTTCAAAAAATGTTTTTTTTAATTTTTTTTAAATTTTATTTTTCCTTTATTTTAATTTTTTAAAAATTTTTTTAAATTTTTTAAAAAAATTTTTTAAATTTTTTAAATTTTTTAAAAATTTTTATTTGTTTATTTTTTTTAATTTTTTTATTTTTTCTTTTAAATTTTTGTATATTTTTTTTTTATTTAAATTTTTTTTTATATTTTTTAATTTTTTTTATTTTAATTTTTTTTATTTTTAAAAAAAAATTTTTAATTTTTAAAATTTTTTTTAAAAATTTTTAAATTTTTTTTCAAATTATTTAAAATATTTTAAATTTCTTAAAAATTTTTTTTTAAATTTTAAAATTTTTTTTTAAATTTAAAATTTTTTTGAAAATTTTTGAAATTTTTTTTGAAAATTTAAAATTTTTTATTTTTAAATTTTTAAATTTTTTTTTAAATTTTGTTTTAATTTTTTAACAATTTTTTTAAAATGTTTTAAACAAAAAATTTAAAATTTTGTTTTCATTTTTTTAAAAATTTTTATTTAATTTTTTTAAACTTTAAAAAAAAAATTTTTATTTATTTTTTTTTATATTTAAAATTTTTTTAAATTTTTTTAAAAAATTTTTAAATTTTTTTCAAATTATTTAAAATTTTTTTAATTTTTTTTTAAATTTTTTACAAAAAAATTTTTTAATTTTTTTTATATATTTTAAATTTTTAAAAAATGTTTTTCATTTATTTTTTTTTTTTTTAATTTAAAACAAAATTTATTTATTTTTGTTTTTAAATTATTATTTTGTTTTAATTTTTATTTGATTAATTTTTTTTAATTTTTTAAAATTTTATTTAATTTTTAAATTTTTTTTTAAATTTTTATTTAATTTTTAAATTTTTTTTTAAATTTTTATTTAATTTTTTAAAAATTTAAAAAAAAAAATATTTTTTATTTTATATTTAAAATTTTTTTAAATTTTTTAAATTTTTTTTTTAAAATTTTTTAAAATTTTTAAAAAATTTTTTCTTTATTTTTTTTTTAAATTTTAAACTTTTTTATTTATTGTTGTTTTTAAATTATTATTATTTTTTAATTTCTTAAATTTTTTTTAAATTTAAAAAAAAATTTTAGTAAATTTTTAAATTTTTTTTTAATTTTTTTTAAATTATTTTTTTTATTTCAAAAAATGTTTTTTTTCATTTTTTTTCAATTTTATTTTTCTTTTATTTTACTTTTTTTCATTTTTTCAAATTTTATTTTATTTTTTAATTTTCTTATAAATTTTTTTTAATTTTTTTAAAATTTAAAAAAAATTTTTTTTTTAAATTTTGTTTTAATTTTTTTAACCATTTTAAAAAAAATTAATTTTTATTTTTCTTTTATTTTAATTTGTTTATTTTAATTTTTTTAATTTTTTTTATTTTTTTTTAAATTTTTTTTGAAAATTTTTTATAATTTTTTTGAAATTTTTAAAAATTTTTTTTAACAATTTAAAATTTTTTTTTAAATTTTGATTTTTCTTTTATTTTAATTTTTTTAATTTTTTTAAAAATTTAAAAAATTAAAAAAAAATTTTAAATTTAAAAAAAAAATTTTAAAATTTAAAAAATTTTCAAAAAATTAAAAAAATTTAAATAATTTAAAAAAAAATTTTAAAAAATAAAAAAAAATACAAAAATTTAAAAGAAAAAATAAAAAAAATTAAAAGAAAATAAACAAATAAAAGTTAAAAAAGAAATAAGAACAAATTTTTAAATTTTTTTTTTAAATTTTTAAAAAAATTTAAAAAATTAAAATAAAAGAAAAATCAAAATTTAAAAAAATTTTAAATTGTTAAAAAAATTTTTTAAAAATTTCTAAAAAATTATAAAAAATTTTCAAAAAAATTTAAAAAAATAAAAAAAAATTAAAAAAATTAAAATAAAAAAATTAAAATAAAAGAAAAAATAAAATTAATTTTTTTTAAAATTGTTAAAAAATTAAAACAAAATTAAAAAAAAAATTTTTTTTTTAAATTTTAAAAAATTAAAAAAAATTTATAAGAAAATTAAAAAATATAATAAAATCTGAAAAAATGAAAAAAAGTAACATAAAAGAAAAATAAAATTGAAAAAAATGAAAAAAACATTTTTTTGAAATAAAAAAATAATTTAAAAAAACTAAAAAAAAATTTAAAAATTTACTAAATTTTTTTTTAAATTTAAAAAAAATTTAAGAAATTAAAAAATAATAATAATTTAAAACAACAAATAAAATAAAAAAAATTTAAAATTTAAAAAAAAATAAAGAAAAAATTTTTTAAAAAATTTAAAAAATATAAAAAAAAATGAAAAAAAATTTTGTAAAAAAATTTTAAATAATTTGAAAAAAAATTTTTAAAATTTTAAAAATTTTAAAAATTTTTTTTAAAAATTAAAAAAATTTTAAATATAAAAATAAAATTTTTTTTTTTTTAAATTTTAAAAAATTAAAAAAAACTTTAAAAATTAAATAAAAAATTTTAAAAAATTTAAAAAAAATAAAAAATAAAAAAATTTTTAAAAAAATCTTAAAAAATTTAAAAAAATAAAACAATTTAAAAAAAATATACAAAAATTTAAAAGAAAAATAAAAAAATTTAAAAAAAATAATCAAACAAAAATTTAAAAAAAATAATAATTTAAAACAAAAATAAATAAATTTTGTTTTAAATTAAAAAAAAATATAAAGAAAAAACATTTTTAAAAAATTTAAAATATATAAAAAAAATTAAAAATTTTTTGTAAAAAATTAAAAAAAAAATTAAAAAAAATTTTAAATAATTTGAAAATAATTTAAAATTTTTTAAAAAATTTAAAAAAAATTTAAATATAAAAAAATAATTAAATTTTTTTTTTTTAAAGTTTAAAAAAAATTAAATAAAAATTTTAAAAAATGAAAAAAATTTTTAAATTTTTTGTTTAAAATATTTTTAAAAAATTGTTA
>NW_027487158.1:10000-17205 GCF_050908995.1 Andrena cerasifolii | reverse complement strand
AAAATTTTAAAAAAATTTGTTAAAAAATTAAAACAAATTTTTAAAAAAAAAATTAAAAAAAATTAAAAAATTATAAGAATATTAAAAAATTATAAGAAAATTAAAAAAATTAAAAATTAAAAAAAATAAAAAAAATTTAAAAAATAAGGAAGATATTAAAAAAAAATTAAAAAAATTTAAAAAAATATTTAAAAAATAAAAAATTATAGGAAAATTGAAAAAAAAATTAAATTTAAAAAAATTAAAAAATGTAGAAGAAATACAAAAACATAAATAATATTTTTTTAAAAGAAATTGTTAAAAAATTAAAACAAAATTTAAAAAAAAAATTTTTTAAAAAAAAAATTTGTTAAATTTTAAAAAAAAATTTATAAGAAAATTAAAAAAAAATTTAAAAAAATTTTTAAAAATTAAAAAAAAAATAAAAAAATTATAAGAAAATTAAAAAAAATTTATAAGAAAATTAAAAAAAATTTTAAAAATTAAAAAAATTATAAGAAAATTAAAAAAAAATTTAAAAATTAAAAAAAAATAAAAAAATAAAAAAAATTATAAGAAAATTAAAAAAAAATTAAAAATTAAAAAAAAATTAAAAAATTTAAAAAAAATAAGAAAAATATTAAAAAAAAATTAAAAAAATTTTAAAAAATAAAAAAAATAAAAAAAATTAAAAAAATTATAAGAAAATTAAAAAAAAATTTAAAAATTAAAAAAAATAAAAAAAATTAAAAAAATTATAAGAAAATTAAAAAAAAATTTAAAAATTAAAAAAAAATAAATTTTTTTAAAAAAAATAAGAAAGAAATTTTAAAAAAAATTAAAAAAATTTTAAAAAATTTTAAAAAAATAAAATAATTATAAGAAAATTAAAAAAAATTTAGATTTAAAAAAATTAAAAAACGTAGAAAAAAATACAGAAACATAAATAATATTTTTTTAAAAGAAATTGTTAAAAAATTAAAACAAAATTTAAAAAAAATTTTTTTAAATTTTAAAAAAATTTATAAGAAAATTAAAAAAAAATTTTAAAAAATTTTAAATAATTAAAAAAAAATAAAAAAATTATAAGAAAATTAAAAAAAATTTTAAAAAAATTTAAAAAAAATGAAAAAAATTAAAAAATTATAAGAATATTAAAAAATTATAAGAAAATTAAAAAAAATTAAAAATTAAAAAAAAATAAAAAAAATTTAAAAAAATAAGGAAGATATTAAAAAAAAATTAAAAAAATTTAAAAAAATATTTAAAAAATAAAAAATTATAGGAAAATTGAAAAAAAAATTAAATTTAAAAAAATTAAAAAATGTAGAAGAAATACAAAAACATAAATAATATTTTTTTAAAAGAAATTGTTAAAAAATTAAAACAAAATTTAAAAAAAAAAATTTTTTAAAAAAAAAATTTGTTAAATTTTAAAAAAAAATTTATAAGAAAATTAAAAAAAAATTTAAAAAAATTTTTAAAAATTAAAAAAAAAATAAAAAAATTATAAGAAAATTAAAAAAAATTTATAAGAAAATTAAAAAAAATTTTAAAAATTAAAAAAATTATAAGAAAATTAAAAAAAAATTTAAAAATTAAAAAAAAATAAAAAAAAATAAAAAAAATTATAAGAAAATTAAAAAAAAATTAAAAATTAAAAAAAAATTAAAAAATTTAAAAAAAATAAGAAAAATATTAAAAAAAAATTAAAAAAATTTTAAAAAATATTTAAAAAATAAAAAATTATAGGAAAATTGAAAAAAAAATTAAATTTAAAAAAATTAAAAAATGTAGAAAAAATACAAAAACATAAATAATATTTTTTTAAAAGAAATTGTTAAAAAATTAAAACAAAATTTAAAAAAAAAAAATTTTTAAATTTTAAAAAAAATTTATAAGAAAATTAAAAAAAAAATTTAAAAAAATTTTAAAAAATTAAAAAAAAATAAAAAAATTATAAGAAAATTAAAAAAAATTTATAAGAAAATTAAAAAAATTTTAAAAATTAAAAAAAATAAAAAAAATTAAAAAAATTTTAAAAATTAAAAAAAATAAAAAAAATTAAAAAAATTATAAGAAAATTAAAAAAAAATTTAAAAATTAAAAAAAAATAAAAAAAATTTAAAAAAAATAAATTTTTTTAAAAAAAATAAGAAAGAAATTTTAAAAAAAATTAAAAAAATTTTAAAAAATTTTAAAAAAATAAAATAATTATAAGAAAATTAAAAAAAATTTAGATTTAAAAAAATTAAAAAATGTAGAAAAAAATACAGAAACATAAATAATATTTTTTTAAAAGAAATTGTTAAAAAATTAAAACAAAATTTAAAAAAAATTTTTTAAATTTTAAAAAAATTTATAAGAAAATTAAAAAAAAATTTTAAAAAATTTTAAATAATTAAAAAAAAATAAAAAAATTATAAGAAAATTAAAAAAAATTTTAAAAAAATTTAAAAAAAATGAAAAAAATTAAAAAATATAGAAATTTTTTTTTAAAAAAAATAAAATTTTTTTTTTTTAAAAAATAAAATTTTTTTTAAATTATGTTAAAAAATTAAAACAAAATTTAAAAAAAAAAATTTTTAAATTTTAAAAAAAATTTATAAGAAAATTAAAAAAAATTTTAAAAAATGAAAAAAAGTTTTTTAAAAAATTTAAAAAAATGAAAAAAATTTAAAAAAATGAAAAAGTTAAAAAATATAGAAAAAGTTAAAAAATATAGAAATTTTTTTTTAAAAAAAATAAAAAAAACTATAAAAAAATTTGTTAAAAAATTAAAACAAATTTTTTTAAAAAAAATTAAAAAAAAATCAAAAAATTATAAGAAAATTAAAAAAATTATAAGAAAATTAAAAAAAAATTAAAAATTTAAAAAAAAATAAAAAAATTTAAAAAAAAATAAGAAAAATATTAAAAAAAAAATTTTAAAAATTTAAAAAAATATTTAAAAAATAAAAAAATTATAGGAAAATTGAAAAAAAAATTTAAATTTAAAAAAATTAAAAAATGTAGAAAAAATACAAAAACATAAATAATATTTTTTAAAAAGAAATTGTTAAAAAATTAAAACAAAATTTAAAAAAAAAAAATTTTTAAATTTTAAAAAAAATTTATAAGAAAATTAAAAAAAATTTAAAAAATTTAAAAAAATGAAAAAAATTAAAAAATATAGAAAGAATTTTTTTTTAAAAAAAAAAATAAAAAATTTTTTATAAAAAATAAAAAAAAATTAAAAATTTTGTTAAAAAATTAAAACAATTTTTTTAAAAAAATTTTTTAAAAAATTTTAAAAAATTTTTAAAAAATAAAAAAATTATAAGAAAATTAAAAAAAATTAAATTTAAAAAAATTAAAAAAAAATTTTAAATTAAAAAAAAAATTTAAAAATGAAAAAATTAAAAGGTGTAGAAAAAATACAAAAACATAAATAATATTTTTTTAAATTTTTTTTTTAAAATTTAAAAAAATTAATAAAAAAATAAAAAATTTAAAAAAAAAACAAAAAAAATTTTAAAAAATTAAAATATACAAAAATTTAGAAGAAAAATAAAGAAATAAACAAATAAAAAATTTTAAAAAATAAAAAAAAAATTTCAAAAAGTTTTTTAAACAAGTTTAAAAAAATCAAATAAAAAAATTTAAAATACAAAAAAAATATACAAAATTTAAAAGAAAAATAAAAAAATAAAAAAATAAAAATTTTAAAAAATAAAAAAAAATTAAAAAATTTTTTTTTAAAAAACTGAAAAAAATTTAAAAATATTATAAAATTAATAAAAAATATAAAAAATTTAAAAAAAACAAAAAATTTTTTTAAAAAAATTTAAATACAAAAAAAAATTTTAAATAAAAAAATATACAAAAATTTAGAAGAAAAAAAATAAACAAATAAAAATTTTAAAAAATAAAAAAAAAAATTCAAAAAGTTTTTTAAAAAATTTAAAAAAAAATTTAAAAAATGAAAAAAAGTTTTTTAAAAATTATTAAAATTTTTTTTAAAAAATAACAAAATTTTTTTTAAAAAAAATTAAAAAAATTCAAATAAAAAAATTTAAAATACAAAAAAAATTTTAAAAAAATTTGTTAAAAAATTAAAACAAATTTATTAAAAAATTAAAACAAATTTTTTTAAAAAAATTTAAAAAAATTTAAAAAATTATAAGAAAATTAAAAAAAAATTTAAAAATTAAAAAAAAATTAAAAAAATTTTTAAAAAATAAGAAAAAAATTAAAAAAAAAAATTTTTTAAAATTTTTAAAAAATGAATAAAAAAATAAAAGATTTAAAAAAAAAACAAAAAAAAATTAAAGAATTAAAATAAAAAAATTTAAAAACAAAAAAAAATTTTAAATAAAAAAATATACAAAAATTTAGAAGAAAAATAAAAAAAATAAACAAATAAAAATTTTAAAAAATAAAAAAAAAATTTAAAAAGTTTTTTAAAAAATTTTAAAAAAATGAAAAAAAAATTTAAAAAATGAAAAAAAGTTTTTTAAAAAATTAAAAAAAAAATGAAAAAAATTTTTAAAAAATGAAAAAGTTAAAAAATATAGAAAAAGTTAAAAAATATAGAAATTTCTTTTTAAAAAAAAATAAAAAAAATTTTAAAAAAAATTTTTTTAAAAATTTGTTAAAAAATTAAAACAAATTTTTTTAAAAAAATTAAAAAAAAATTAAAAAAATTTTAAAACATTTTTAAAAAATAAAAAAGTTAGAAGAAAATTAAAAAAAATTAAAAACTGTAGAAAAAAATAACAAAACATAAATAATATTTTTTTAAAATAAATTGTTAAAAAATTAAAACAAAATTTAAAAAAAATTTTAAATTTTAAAAAAAATTTATAAGAAAATTAAAAAAAATTAAAAAAAAAATTTTAAAAAAATGAAAAAAATTAAAAAATTTAGAAAAATTTTTTTTTAAAAAAATAAAAAAAAATTTTAAAAATTTGTTAAAAAATTAAAACAATTTTTAAAAAAATTTAATAAAATTTTAAAAAATAAAAAATTATAAGAAAAATAAAAAAAATTTAAAAATTAAAAAAAAATTTAAAAAGTTTTTTAAAAAATTTAAAAAAAATGAAAAAAATTTAAAAAAAATAAAGAAAATTTTAAAAAAATTTTGTTAAAAAATTAAAACAAATTTATTAAAAAATTAAAACAAATTTTTTTAAAAAAATTAAAAAAAATTTAAAAAATTATAAGAAAATTAAAAAAAAATTTAAAAATTAAAAAAAAATTAAAAAAAATTAAAAAAAATAAGAAAAAAATTTAAAAAAAAATTTAAAAAATTTTTAAAAAATAAAAAAATTATAAGAAAATTAAAAAAAAATTAAATTTAAAAAAATTAAAAAATGTAGAAAAATACAAAAACATAAATAATATTTTTTTAAAAGAAATTGTTAAAAAATTAAAACAAAATTTAAAATTTTTTTTTTTTATATTTTAAAAAAAAATTTATAAGAAAATTAAAAAAATTTTTTAAAAAATTTTTAAAAAAATTAAAAAAATTAAAAAATATAGAAATTTTTTTTTTAAAAAAATAAAAATTTTTTTTTTAATTTTGTTAAAAAATTAAAACAATTTTTTAAAAAAAAGTTAAAAATTTTTTTTTAAATTTTTAAAAAATAAAAAAATTATAAGAAAATTAAAAAAAATTTAAAAATTAAAAAAAAATAAAAATTAAAAAAAAATTTTAAAAATTTTTTTTTAAAAACTTAAAAAAATTTAAAAATATTATAAAATTAATAAAAAATATAAAAAATTTAAAAAAAAAACAAAAAAATTTTTAAAAAAATTTTAAAAAATTGTAGTATCGGAATAAGTTCAGCGAGACGTTGAGAACCTCGGAGGAGACAGGCCCGTTGGGGAAAACCCAACGCGTCACCGGGCCCAGCGACGCGCGCAAGGGTTTGTCGGGGCGAGAAAGCGCGCGGCGGAGCGATGTCCATATTTGGGCATGAGGGCGACTTGAAAAGCGTGCGTGGTGGGGATGTAGCGTCCTTTTTCGGAAAGGCGAGTTTTCCGCGGAAAGGACAGAGTTGGAACAACCGGCAGAGTGTGTAGTACTGAGTCGTTGTGTTAAATCGAGTTGTTTGTGTCGTAGTCGGTTATCTTGTATTAGTTTTAGTTTCTTTCAATCTTATATATATATATCTTTCCTGTTTTATTAAATATATTTTATTTATCCCACAAAATTAAAATAAAAATTTAAAAATTAGAAAAAAAATTTAAAAATTAAAAAAAAAATTTAAAAATTTAAAAAAAAAATTTAAAAAATTGAAAAAAATTAAGAAAAAAATTTTAAAAACATAAATAAAATTTTTTTAAAAAGAAATTGTTAAAAAATTAAAACAAATTTTTTTAAAAAATTTAAAAAAAATGAAAAAAATTTTAAAAAAATGAAAAAATTATAAGAAAATTTAAAAAAAAATTTAAGAATTAAAAAAAAATAAAAAAAAAATTTAAAAAATGAAAAAAAAATTAAAAAATATAGAAATTTAAAAAAAAAAAAAATAAAAAAATTTTCATAAAAAATAAAAAAAAATTTTAAAATTTTGTTAAAAAATTAAAACAATTTTTTTAAAAAAAAATTTTAAAAAATTTTAAAAAATATTTAAAAAATAAAAAAATTATAAGAAAATTAAAAAAAAATTAAAAAAAAAATTTAAAATTAAAAAAAAATTTAAAAATGAAAAAATTAAAAGATGTAGAAAAAAATACAAAAACATAAATAATATTTTTTTTTAAAAAAAAATTTAAAATATTAAAAAAATTAATAAAAAAATAAAAAATTTAAAAAAACAAAAAAAAATTAAAAAATTAAAATAAAAAAATTTAAATACAAAAAAAAATTTAATAAAAAAAATATACAAAAATTTAGAAGAAAAATAAAAAATAAACAAGTAAAAATTTTAAAAAATAAAAAAAAATTTAAAAAGTTTTTTAAAGAATATTAAAAAAATGAAAAAAAATTTTAAAAAATGAAAAAAAATTTTAAAAAATTTAAAAAAAAATGAAAAAAATTTAAAAAAAATGAAAAAGTTAAAAAATATAGAAAAAGTTAAAAAATATAGAAAATTTTTTTTAAAAAAATAAAAAAAAATTTTTTTAAAAAATTTGTTAAAAAATTAAAACAAATTTGTTAAAAAATTAAAACACATTAAAAAAATTATAAGAAAATTAAAAAAAATTTAAAAATTAAAAAAAAAAATAAAAAAATTATA
>NW_027487158.1:0-2500 GCF_050908995.1 Andrena cerasifolii | reverse complement strand
CAAAAACATAAATAATATTTTTTTAAAAAAAAATTTTAAAATATTAAAAAAATTAATAAAAAAATAAAAGATTTAAAAAAAAACAAAAAATATTTAAAAAATTAAAATAAAAAAATTTAAATACAAAAAAAATTTTTAAATAAAAAAATATACAAAAATTTAGAAGAAAAATAAAAAAATAAACAAATAAAAATTTTAAAAAATAAAAAAAAATTTAAAAAGTTTTTTAAAAAATTTTAAAAAAATGAAAAAAAATTTAAAAAATGAAAAAAAGTTTTTTTAAAAAATTAAAAAAAAATTTAAAAAAAATTAAAAAATGAAAAAGTTAAAAAATGTAGAAAAAGTTAAAAAATATAGCAATTTAAAAAAAAAAAAATAAAAAAATTTTTTTTAAAATTTGTTAAAAAATTAAAACAAATTTTTTTAAAAAAAATTAAAAAAAAAATTAAAAAAAATTTTAAAATTAAAAAAAAATTAAAAAAAATTAAAAAAAATTAAAAATTTTTTTTTTAAAAAACTTAAAAAATTTTTTTAAAATATTAAAAAATTAATAAAAAAAATTTTAATAAGAAAAAATATACAAAAATTTAAAAGAAAAATAAAAAAATAAAAAAAAAATTTTAAAAAATAAAAAAAAATTAAAAAGTTTTTTAAAAAAATTAAAAAAAAAATGAAAAAAATTTTTAAAAAATGAAAAAGTTAAAATATATAGAAATTTTTTTTTTAAAAAAAGTTAAAAAATTTTTTTTTAAATTTTTAAAAAATAAAAAAATTATAAGAAAATTAAAAAAAAATTTAAAAATTAAAAAAAAAAAAATTAAAAAAAAATTTTAAAAATTTTTTTTTTAAAAAATTAAAAAAATTTAAAAATATTATAAAATTAATAAAAAATATAAAAAATTTAAAAAAAAAACAAAAAAAATTTTAAAAAAAATTTTAAAAAATTGTAGTATCGGAATAAGTTCAGCGAGACGTTGAGAACCTCGGAGGAGACAGGCCCGTTGGGGAAAACCCAACGCGTCACCGGGCCCAGCGACGCGCGCAAGGGTTTGTCGGGGCGAGAAAGAAAGGGTCAATAGGACGCTCATATCGTTGTGACCAAATTAGCTGCGCCGAAGCCGGAGGAGTGGTACAAATACCTCGAATCAGCTCAGAAATATCTGAACGCGACACCGAGTAGGAGTACCAATACAACGCCTTTTCGTTTGTTGTTTGGTACACATGTAAGAATGCGTGAGGATCCTGAAATCAGAAAGTTGATAGAGGGTGAGTGGATCGCTATGTTTCAAGAAGAGCGTGACGAGATGCGGTTACGAGCGAAGAGGAAAATCGCGGAGGTTCAAGCGCAGAACAGAAAATCGTTTAACAAGAATCGCAAAGAAGCCACGGAGTACAGGCAGGGCCAGCTGATAGCAATTAAAAGAACGCAAGCCGGTCCAGGCTTGAAGTTCCATGCGAAGTATTTTGGGCCTTATTGCGTAAAAAGGGTATTGAGGAATAACCGTTACGTGGTGGAAAAGGTTGGAGAACACGAGGGTCCGCGGACGACGTCTACGGCTGCCGACCACATGAAGCCGTGGGTCACCGACGAGGAAGACGACCTGTCCGATGATAGCGAATCGGTGTAGGGTAGAACCAAGGACATCTGAGGGCAGATGTCATATCAGGATGGCCGAATGTAGTATCGGAATAAGTTCAGCGAGACGTTGAGAACCTCGGATGAGACAGGCCCGTTGGGGAAAACCCAACGCGTCACCGGGCCCAGCGACGCGCGCAAGGGTTTGTCGGGGCGAGAAAGCGCGCGGCGGAGCGATGTCCATATTTGGGCATGAGGGCGACTTGAAAAGCGTGCGTGGTGGGGATGTAGCGTCCTTTTTCGGAAAGGCGAGTTTTCCGCGGAAAGGACAGAGTTGGAACAACCGGCAGAGTGTGTAGATGTACTGAGTCGTTGTGTTAAATCGAGTTGTTTGTGTCGTAGTCGGTTATCTTGTATTAGTTTTAGTTTCTTTCAATCTTATATATATATATCTTTCCTGTTTATATTAAATATATTTTATTTATCCCACAAAATTAAAATAAAAATTTAAAAATTAGAAAAAAAATTTAAAAATTAAAAAAAAATTTAAAAATTTAAAAAAAAAATTTAAAAAATTGAAAAAAATTAAGAAAAAATTTTAAAAACATAAATAAATTTTTTTAAAAAGAAATTGTTAAAAAATTAAAACAAATTTTTTTAAAAAATTTAAAAAAAATGAAAAAAATTTAAAAAAAATGAAAAAATTATAAGAAAATTTAAAAAAAAATTTAAGAATTAAAAAAAAAAATAAAAAAAATTTAAAAAATGAAAAAAAAATTAAAAAATATAGAAATTAAAAAAAAAAAATAAAAAAATTTTTATAAAAAATAAAAAAAATTTTAAAATTTTGTTAAAAAATTAAAACAAATTTTTTAAAAAAATTAAAAAAAAATTTAAAAAAATTTAAAAAAATTAAAAAAAATT
>NW_027487156.1:0-17211 GCF_050908995.1 Andrena cerasifolii | reverse complement strand
TAAAACGAGTAAAACGAGTAAAACGAGTAAAACGAGTAAAACGAGTAAAACGAGTAAAACCAGTAAAACGAGTAAAACGAGTAAAACGAGTAAAACGAGTAAAACGAGTAAAACGAGTAAAACGAGTAAATCGAGTAAAACGAGTAAAACGAGTAAAACGAGTAAAACGAGTAAAACGAGTAAAACGAGTAAAACGAGTAAAACGAGTAAGACGAGTAAAACTAGTAAAACGAGTAAAACCAGTAAAACGAGTAAAACGAGTAAAACGAGTAAAACGAGTAAAACGAGTAAAACGAGTAAAACGAGTAAAACGAGCAAAACGAGTAAAACGAGCAAAACGAGTAAAACGAGTAAAACGAGTAAATCGAGTAAAACGAGTAAATCGAGTAAAACGAGTAAAACGAGTAAAACGAGTAAAACGAGTAAAACGAGTAAAACTAGTAAAACGAGTAAAACGAGTAAAACGAGTAAAACGAGTAAATCGAGTAAAACGAGTAAAACGAGTAAAACGAGTAAAACGAGTAAAACGAGTAAAACGAGTAAAACGAGTAAAACGAGTAAAACGAGTAAAACGAGTAAAACGAGTAAAACGAGTAAAACGAGTAAAACGAGTAAAACGAGTAAAACGAGTAAAACGTGTAAAACGAGTAAAACTAGTAAAACTAGTAAAACGAGTAAAACGAGTAAAACGAGTAAAACGAGTAAAACGAGTAAAACGTGTAAAACGAGTAAAACGAGTAAAACGAGTAAAACGAATAAAACGAGTAAAACGAGTAAAACGAGAAAACGAGTAAAACGTGTAAAACGAGTAAAACTAGTAAAACGAGTAAAACGTGTAAAACGAGTAAAACGAGTAAAACGAGTAAAACGAATAAAACGAGTAAAACTAGTAAAACGAGTAAAACGAGTAAAACGAGTAAATCGAGTAAAACGTGTAAAACGAGCAAAACTAGTAAAACGAATAAAACGAGTAAAACGAGTAAAACGAGTAAAACGAGTAAAACGAGTAAAACGAGTAAAACGAGTAAAACGAGTAAAACGAGTAAAACGAGTAAAACGAGTAAAACGAGTAAAACGAGTAAAACGAGTAAAACGAGTAAAACGAGTAAAACGAGCAAAACTAGTAAAACGAGTAAAACGAGTAAAACGAGTAAAACGAGCAAAACTAGTAAAACGAGTAAAACGAGTAAAACGAATAAAACGTGTAAAACGAGTAAAACTAGTAAAACTAGTAAAACGAGTAAAACGAGTAAAACGAGTAAAACGAGTAAAACGAGTAAAACGTGTAAAACGAGTAAAACGAGTAAAACGAGTAAAACGAATAAAACGAGTAAAACGAGTAAAACGAGTAAAACGAGTAAAACGAGTAAAACGAGTAAATCGAGTAAAACGAGTAAAACGAGTAAAACGAGTAAAACGAGTAAAACGTGTAAAACGAGTAAAACGAGTAAAACGAGCAAAACTAGTAAAACGAGTAAAACGAGTAAAACGAGTAAAACGTGTAAAACGAGTAAAACTAGTAAAACTAGTAAAACGAGTAAAACGAGTAAAACGAGTAAAACTAGTAAAACGAGTAAAACGAGTAAAACGAGTAAAACGTGTAAAACGAGTAAAACGAGCAAAACTAGTAAAACGAGTAAAACGAGCAAAACGAGTAAAACGAGCAAAACGAGTAAAACGAGTAAATCGAGTAAAACGAGTAAATCGAGTAAAACGAGTAAAACGAGTAAAACGAGTAAAACTAGTAAAACGAGTAAATCGAGTAAAACGAGTAAAACGAGTAAAACCAGTAAAACGAGTAAAACGAGTAAAACGAGTAAAACGAGTAAAACGAGTAAAACGAGTAAAACGAGTAAATCGAGTAAAACGAGTAAAACGAGTAAAACGAGTAAAACGAGTAAAACGAGTAAAACGAGTAAAACGAGTAAAACGAGTAAAACGAGTAAAACGAGTAAAACTAGTAAAACTATTAAAACGAGTAAAACGAGTAAAACGAGTAAAACGAGTAAAACGAGTAAAACGAGTAAAACGAGTAAAACGAGTAAAACGAGTAAAACGAGTAAAACGAGTAAAACGAGTAAAACGAGTAAAACGAATAAAACGAGTAAAACGAGTAAAAACGAGTAAAACGAGTAAAACGTGTAAAACGAGTAAAACTAGTAAAACGAGTAAAACGTGTAAAACGAGTAAAACGAGTAAAACGAATAAAACGAGTAAAACGAGTAAAACGAGTAAAACTAGTAAAACGAGTAAAACGAGCAAAACTAGTAAAACGAGTAAAACGAGTAAAACGAGTAAAACGAGTAAAACGAGTAAAACGAGTAAAACGAGTAAAACGTGTAAAACGAGTAAAACTAGTAAAACTAGTAAAACGAGTAAAACGAGTAAAACGAGTAAAACGAGTAAAACGAGTAAAACGTGTAAAACGAGTAAAACGAGTAAAACGAGTAAAACGAATAAAACGAGTAAAACGAGTAAAACGAGAAAACGAGTAAAACGTGTAAAACGAGTAAAACTAGTAAAACGAGTAAAACGTGTAAAACGAGTAAAACGAGTAAAACGAGTAAAACGAATAAAACGAGTAAAACTAGTAAAACGAGTAAAACGAGTAAAACGAGTAAATCGAGTAAAACGTGTAAAACGAGCAAAACTAGTAAAACGAATAAAACGAGTAAAACGAGTAAAACGAGTAAAACGAGTAAAACGAGTAAAACGAGTAAAACGAGTAAAACGAGTAAAACGAGTAAAACGAGTAAAACGAGTAAAACGAGTAAAACGAGTAAAACGAGTAAAACGAGCAAAACTAGTAAAACGAGTAAAACGAGTAAAACGAGTAAAACGAGCAAAACTAGTAAAACGAGTAAAACGAGTAAAACGAATAAAACGTGTAAAACGAGTAAAACTAGTAAAACTAGTAAAACGAGTAAAACGAGTAAAACGAGTAAAACGAGTAAAACGAGTAAAACGTGTAAAACGAGTAAAACGAGTAAAACGAGTAAAACGAATAAAACGAGTAAAACGAGTAAAACGAGTAAAACGAGTAAAACGAGTAAATCGAGTAAAACGAGTAAAACGAGTAAAACGAGTAAAACGAGTAAAACGTGTAAAACGAGTAAAACGAGTAAAACGAGCAAAACTAGTAAAACGAGTAAAACGAGTAAAACGAGTAAAACGTGTAAAACGAGTAAAACTAGTAAAACTAGTAAAACGAGTAAAACGAGTAAAACTAGTAAAACGAGTAAAACGAGTAAAACGAGTAAAACGTGTAAAACGAGTAAAACGAGTAAAACGAGTAAAACGAGTAAAACGAGTAAAACGAGTAAAACTAGTAAAACGAGTAAAACGAGTAAAACGAGTAAAACGAATAAAACGAGTAAAACGAGTAAAACGAGTAAAACGAGTAAAACGTGTAAAACGAGTAAAACTAGTAAAACGAGTAAAACGTGTAAAACGAGTAAAACGAGTAAAACGAGTAAAACGAATAAAACGAGTAAAACGAGTAAAACGAGTAAAACTAGTAAAACGAGTAAAACGAGCAAAACTAGTAAAACGAGTAAAACGAGTAAAACGAGTAAAACGTGTAAAACGAATAAAACGAGTAAAACTAGTAAAACGAGTAAAACGAGTAAAACGAGTAAATCGAGTAAAACGAGTAAAACGAGTAAAACGAGTAAAACGAGTAAAACGAGTAAAACGTGTAAAACGAGTAAAACGAGTAAAACGAGTAAAACGAGTAAAACGAGTAAAACGAGTAAATCGAGTAAAACGAGTAAAACGAGTAAAACGAGTAAAACGAGTAAAACGAGCAAAACTAGTAAAACGAGTAAAACGAATAAAACGAGTAAAACGAGTAAAACGAGTAAAACGAGTAAAACGAGTAAAACGAGTAAAACGTGTAAAACGAGTAAAACGAGTAAAACGAGCAAAACTAGTAAAACGAGTAAAACGAGTAAAACGAGTAAAACGTGTAAAACGAGTAAAACTAGTAAAACTAGTAAAACGAGTAAAACGAGTAAAACTAGTAAAACGAGTAAAACGAGTAAAACGAGTAAAACGTGTAAAACGAGTAAAACGAGTAAAACGAGTAAAACGAGTAAAACGAGTAAAACGAGTAAAACTAGTAAAACGAGTAAAACGTGTAAAACGAGTAAAACGAGTAAAACGAATAAAACGAGTAAAACGAGTAAAACGAGTAAAACGAGTAAAACGTGTAAAACGAGTAAAACTAGTAAAACGAGTAAAACGTGTAAAACGAGTAAAACGAGTAAAACGAGTAAAACGAATAAAACGAGTAAAACGAGTAAAACGAGTAAAACTAGTAAAACGAGTAAAACGAGCAAAACTAGTAAAACTAGTAAAACGAGTAAAACGAGTAAAACGAGTAAAACGTGTAAAACGAGTAAAACTAGTAAAACGAGTAAAACGAGTAAAACGAGTAAAACGAGCAAAACGAGTAAAACGAGCAAAACGAGTAAAACGAGTAAAACGAGTAAAACGAGTAAATCGAGTAAAACGAGTAAATCGAGTAAAACGAGTAAAACGAGTAAAACGAGTAAAACGAGTAAAACTAGTAAAACGAGTAAATCGAGTAAAACGAGTAAATCGAGTAAAACGAGTAAAACGAGTAAAACGAGTAAAACGAGTAAAACGAGTAAAACGAGTAAAACGAGTAAAACGAGTAAAACGAGTAAAACGAGTAAAACGAATAAAACGAGTAAAACGAGTAAAACGAGTAAAACGAGTAAGACGAGTAAAACTAGCAAAACGAGTAAAACGAGTAAAACGAGTAAAACGAGTAAATCGAGCAAAACTAGTAAAACGAGTAAAACGAATAAAACGAGTAAAACGAGTAAAACGAGTAAAACGAGTAAAACGAGTAAAACGTGTAAAACGAGTAAAACGAGTAAAACGAGTAAAACGAGTAAAACGAGTAAAACGAGTAAAACGAGTAAAACGAGTAAAACGAGTAAAACTAGTAAAACTAGTAAAACGAGTAAAACGAGTAAAACGAGTAAAACGAGTAAAACTAGTAAAACGAGTAAAACGAGTAAAACGAGTAAAACGAGTAAAACGAGTAAAACGAGTAAAACGTGTAAAACGAGTAAAACGTGTAAAACGAGTAAAACGAGTAAAACGAGTAAAACGAATAAAACGAGTAAAACGAGTAAAACGAGTAAAACGAGTAAAACGAGTAAAACGAGTAAAACTAGTAAAACGAGTAAAACGAGTAAAACGAGTAAAACGAGTAAAACGAGTAAAACGAGTAAAACGAGTAAAACGTTTAAAACGAGTAAAACGAGTAAAACGAGTAAAACGAGTAAAACGAGTAAAACGAGTAAAACGAGTAAAACGAGTAAAACGAGTAAAACGAGTAAAACGAGTAAAACGAGTAAATCGAGTAAAACGAGTAAAACGAGTAAAACGAGTAAAACGAGTAAAACGAGTAAAACGAGTAAAACTAGTAAAACTATTAAAACGAGTAAAACGAGTATAACGAGTAAAACGAGTAAAACGAGTAAAACGAGTAAAACGAGTAAAACGAGTAAAACGAGTAAAACGAGTAAAACGAGTAAAACGAGTAAAACGTGTAAAACGAGTAAAACTAGTAAAACGAGTAAAACGAGTAAAACGAGTAAAACGAGTAAAACGAGTAAAACGTGTAAAACGAGTAAAACTAGTAAAACTAGTAAAACGAGTAAAACGAGTAAAACGAGTAAAACGAGTAAAACGAGTAAAACGAGTAAAACGTGTAAAACGAGTAAAACGAGTAAAACGAGTAAAACGAATAAAACGAGTAAAACGAGTAAAACTAGTAAAACGAGTAAAACGAGTAAAACGAGTAAAACGAGTAAATCGAGTAAAACGAGTAAAACGAGTAAAACGAGTAAATCGAGTAAAACGAGTAAAACGAGTAAAACGAGTAAAACGAGTAAAACGAGTAAAACGAGCAACACTAGTAAAACGAGTAAAACGAGTAAAACGAGTAAAACGTGTAAAACGAGTAAAACTAGTAAAACTAGTAAAACGAGTAAAACGAGTAAAACGAGTAAAACGAGTAAAACGAGTAAAACGAGTAAAACGTGTAAAACGAGTAAAACGAGTAAAACGAATAAAACGAGTAAAACGAGTAAAACGAGTAATACGAGTAAAACGTGTAAAACGAGTAAAACTAGTAAAACGAGTAAAACGTGTAAAACGAGTAAAACGAGTAAAACGAATAAAACGAGTAAAACGAGTAAAACGAGTAAAACGAGTAAAACTAGTAAAACGAGTAAAACGAGCAAAACTAGTAAAACGAGTAAAACGAGTAAAACGAGTAAAACGTGTAAAACGAGTAAAACGTGTAAAACGAGTAAAACGAGTAAAACGAGCAAAACTAGTAAAACGAGTAAAACGAGTAAAACGAGTAAAACGAGTAAAACGAGTAAAACGAGTAAAACGAGTAAAACGAGTAAAACGAGTAAAACGAGTAAAACGAGTAAAACGAGTAAAACGAGTAAAACGAGTAAAACGAGTAAAACGAGAAAAACGTGTAAAACGAGTAAAACTAGTAAAACTAGTAAAACGAGTAAAACGAGTAAAACGAGTAAAACGAGTAAAACGAGTAAAACGAGTAAAACGAGTAAAACGTGTAAAACGAGTAAAACGTGTAAAACGAGTAAAACTAGTAAAACGAGTAAAACGAGTAAAACGAGTAAAACGAGTAAAACGAGTAAAACGAGTAAAACGAGTAAAACGTGTAAAACGAGTAAAACGTGTAAAACGAGTAAAACGAGTAAAACGAGTAAAACGAATAAAACGAGTAAAACGAGTAAAACGAGTAAAACGAGTAAAACGAGTAAAACTAGTAAAACGAGTAAAACGAGTAAAACGAGTAAATCGAGTAAAACGAGTAAAACGAGTAAAACGAGTAAAACGAGTAAAACGAGTAAAACGAGTAAAACGAGTAAAACGAGTAAAACGTGTAAAACGAGTAAAACGAGTAAAACGAGTAAAACGAGTAAAACGAGTAAAACGAGTAAAACGAGTAAAACGAGTAAAACGAGTAAAACGAGTAAAACGAGTAAAACGAGTAAAACGAGTAAAACGAGTAAAACGAGTAAAACGAGTAAATCGAGTAAAACGAGTAAAACGAGTAAAACGAGTAAAACGAGTAAAACGAGTAAAACGAGTAAAACGAGTAAAACGAGTAAAACGAGTAAAACTAGTAAAACTATTAAAACGAGTAAAACGAGTATAACGAGTAAAACGAGTAAAACGAGTAAAACGAGTAAAACGAGTAAAACGAGTAAAACGAGTAAAACGAGTAAAACGAGTAAAACGAGTAAAACGAGTAAAACGTGTAAAACGAGTAAAACTAGTAAAACGAGTAAAACGAGTAAAACGAGTAAAACGAGTAAATCGAGTAAAACGAGTAAAACGAGTAAAACGAGTAAAACGAGCAAAACTAGTAAAACGAGTAAAACGAGTAAAACGAGTAAAACGTGTAAAACGAGTAAAACTAGTAAAACTAGTAAAACGAGTAAAACGAGTAAAACGAGTAAAACGAGTAAAACGAGTAAAACGTGTAAAACGAGTAAAACGAGTAAAACGAGTAAAACGAATAAAACGAGTAAAACGAGTAAAACGAGTAAAACTAGTAAAACGAGTAAAACGAGTGAAACGAGTAAAACGAGTAAATCGAGTAAAACGAGTAAAACGAGTAAAACGAGCAACACTAGTAAAACGAGTAAAACGAGTAAAACGAGTAAAACGTGTAAAACGAGTAAAACTAGTAAAACTAGTAAAACGAGTAAAACGAGTAAAACGAGTAAAACGAGTAAAACGTGTAAACGAGTAAAACGAGTAAAACGAATAAAACGAGTAAAACGAGTAAAACGAGTAAAACGAGTAAAACGTGTAAAACGAGTAAAACTAGTAAAACGAGTAAAACGTGTAAAACGAGTAAAACGAGTAAAACGAATAAAACGAGTAAAACGAGTAAAACGAGTAAAACGAGTAAAACTAGTAAAACGAGTAAAACGAGCAAAACTAGTAAAACGAGTAAAACGAGTAAAACGAGTAAAACGTGTAAAACGAGTAAAACTAGTAAAACGAGTAAAACGAGTAAAACGAGTAAAACGAGTAAATCGAGTAAAACGAGTAAAACGAGTAAAACGAGTAAAACGAGTAAATCGAGTAAAACGAGTAAAACGAGTAAAACGAGTAAAACGAGCAAAACTAGTAAAACGAGTAAAACGTGTAAAACGAGTAAAACGAGTAAAACGAATAAAACGAGTAAAACGAGTAAAACGAGTAAAACGAGTAAAACTAGTAAAACGAGTAAAACGAGCAAAACGAGTAAAACGAGCAAAACGAGTAAAACGAGTAAAACGAGTAAAACGAGTAAAACGAGTAAAACGAGTAAATCGAGTAAAACGAGTAAAACGAGTAAAACGAGTAAAACTAGTAAAACGAGTAAAACGAGTAAAACGAGTAAAACGAGTAAAACTAGTAAAACTAGTAAAACGAGTAAAACGAGTAAAACGAGTAAAACGAGTAAATCGAGTAAAACGAGTAAAACGAGTAAAACGAGTAAAACGAGTAAATCGAGTAAAACGAGTAAAACGAGTAAAACGAGTAAAACGAGCAAAACTAGTAAATCGAGTAAATCGAGTAAAACGAGTAAAACGAGTAAAACGAGTAAAACGAGCAAAACTAGTAAAACGAGTAAAACGAGTAAAACGAGTAAAACGAGTAAAACGAGTAAAACGAGTAAAACGAGTAAAACGAGTAAAACGAGTAAAACGAGTAAAACGAGTAAAACGAGTAAAACGAGTAAAACGAGTAAATCGAGTAAAACGAGTAAAACGAGCAAAACTAGTAAAACGAGTAAAACGAGTAAAACGAGTAAAACGTGTAAAACGAGTAAAACTAGTAAAACTAGTAAAACGAGTAAAACGAGTAAAACGAGTAAAACGAGTAAATCGAGTAAAACGAGTAAAACGAGTAAAACGAGTAAAACGAGTAAATCGAGTAAAACGAGTAAAACGAGTAAAACGAGTAAAACGAGCAAAACTAGTAAAACGAGTAAAACGTGTAAAACGAGTAAAACGAGTAAAACGAATAAAACGAGTAAAACGAGTAAAACGAGTAAAACGAGTAAAACTAGTAAAACGAGTAAAACGAGCAAAACGAGTAAAACGAGCAAAACGAGTAAAACGAGTAAAACGAGTAAAACGAGTAAAACGAGTAAAACGAGTAAATCGAGTAAAACGAGTAAAACGAGTAAAACGAGTAAAACTAGTAAAACGAGTAAAACGAGTAAAACGAGTAAAACGAGTAAAACGAGTAAAACGAGTAAAACGTGTAAAACGAGTAAAACGAGTAAAACGAGTAAAACGAATAAAACGAGTAAAACGAGTAAAACGAGTAAAACTAGTAAAACGAGTAAAACGAGTAAAACGAGTAAAACGAGTAAAACGAGTAAAACGAGTAAAACGAGTAAAACGAGCAACACTAGTAAAACGAGTAAAACGAGTAAAACGAGTAAAACGTGTAAAACGAGTAAAACTAGTAAAACTAGTAAAACGAGTAAAACGAGTAAAACGAGTAAAACGAGTAAAACGAGTAAAACGTGTAAAACGAGTAAAACGAGTAAAACGAATAAAACGAGTAAAACGAGTAAAACGAGTAAAACGAGTAAAACGTGTAAAACGAGTAAAACTAGTAAAACGAGTAAAACGTGTAAAACGAGTAAAACGAGTAAAACGAATAAAACGAGTAAAACGAGTAAAACGAGTAAAACGAGTAAAACTAGTAAAACGAGTAAAACGAGCAAAACTAGTAAAACGAGTAAAACGAGTAAAACGAGTAAAACGTGTAAAACGAGTAAAACTAGTAAAACTAGTAAAACGAGTAAAACGAGTAAAACGAGTAAAACGAGTAAATCGAGTAAAACGAGTAAAACGAGTAAAACGAGTAAAACGAGTAAATCGAGTAAAACGAGTAAAACGAGTAAAACGAGTAAAACGAGCAAAACTAGTAAAACGAGTAAATCGAGTAAAACGAGTAAAACGAGTAAAACGAGTAAAACGAGTAAAACGAGCAAAACTAGTAAAACGAGTAAAACGAGTAAAACGAGTAAAACGAGTAAAACGAGTAAAACGAGTAAAACGAGTAAAACGAGTTAAACGAGTAAAACGAGTAAAACGAGTAAAACGAGTAAAACGAGTAAAACGAGTAAAACGAGTAAAACGAGTAAATCGAGTAAAACGAGTAAAACGAGCAAAACTAGTAAAACGAGTAAAACGAGTAAAACGAGTAAAACGTGTAAAACGAGTAAAACTAGTAAAACTAGTAAAACGAGTAAAACGAGTAAAACGAGTAAAACGAGTAAAACGAGTAAAACGAGTAAAACGTGTAAAACGAGTAAAACGAGTAAAACGAGTAAAACGAATAAAACGAGTAAAACGAGTAAAACGAGTAAAACTAGTAAAACGAGTAAAACGAGTAAAACGAGTAAAACGAGTAAATCGAGTAAAACGAGTAAAACGAGTAAAACGAGTAAAACGAGCAACACTAGTAAAACGAGTAAAACGAGTAAAACGAGTAAAACGTGTAAAACGAGTAAAACTAGTAAAACTAGTAAAACGAGTAAAACGAGTAAAACGAGTAAAACGAGTAAAACGAGTAAAACGAGAAAAACGTGTAAAACGAGTAAAACGAGTAAAACGAATAAAACGAGTAAAACGAGTAAAACGAGTAAAACGAGTAAAACGTGTAAAACGAGTAAAACTAGTAAAACGAGTAAAACGTGTAAAACGAGTAAAACGAGTAAAACGAATAAAACGAGTAAAACGAGTAAAACGAGTAAAACGAGTAAAACTAGTAAAACGAGTAAAACGAGCAAAACGAGTAAAACGAGTAAAACGAGTAAAACGAATAAAACGAGTAAAACGAGTAAAACGAGTAAAACGAGTAAAACGTGTAAAACGAGTAAAACGAGTAAAACGAGTAAAACGTGTAAAACGAGTAAAACGAGTAAAACGAATAAAACGAGTAAAACGAGTAAAACGAGTAAAACGAGTAAAACTAGTAAAACGAGTAAAACGAGCAAAACTAGTAAAACGAGTAAAACGAGTAAAACGAGTAAAACGTGTAAAACGAGTAAAACTAGTAAAACGAGTAAAACGAGTAAAACGAGTAAAACGAGTAAATCGAGTAAAACGAGTAAAACGAGTAAAACGAGTAAAACGAGTAAATCGAGTAAAACGAGTAAAACGAGCAAAACCAGTAAAACGAGTAAAACGTGTAAAACGAGTAAAACGAGTAAAACGAATAAAACGAGTAAAACGAGTAAAACGAGTAAAACGAGTAAAACGAGTAAAACTAGTAAAACGAGTAAAACGAGCAAAACGAGTAAAACGAGCAAAACGAGTAAAACGAGTAAAACGAGTAAAACGAGTAAAACGAGTAAAACGAGTAAAACGAGTAAATCGAGTAAAACGAGTAAAACGAGTAAAACGAGTAAAACGAGTAAAACGAGTAAAACGAGTAAAACGAGTAAAACGAGTAAAACGAGTAAAACGAGTAAAACGTGTAAAACGAGTAAAACGAGTAAAACGAGTAAAACGAATAAAACGAGTAAAACGAGTAAAACGAGTAAAAGTAAAACGAGTAAAACGAGTAAAACGAATAAAACGAGTAAAACGAGTAAAACGAGTAAAACGAGTAAAACTAGTAAAACGAGTAAAACGAGCAAAACGAGTAAAACGAGCAAAACGAGTAAAACGAGTAAAACGAGTAAAACGAGTAAAACGAGTAAAACGAGTAAATCGAGTAAAACGAGTAAAACGAGTAAAACGAGTAAAACTAGTAAAACGAGTAAAACGAGTAAAAAAACGAGTAAAACGAGTAAAACGAGTAAAACGAGTAAAACGTGTAAAACGAGTAAAACGAGTAAAACGAGTAAAACGAATAAAACGAGTAAAACGAGTAAAACGAGTAAAACTAGTAAAACGAGTAAAACGAGTAAAACGAGTAAAACGAGTAAAACGAGTAAAACGAGTAAAACGAGTAAAACGAGTAAAACGAGCAACACTAGTAAAACGAGTAAAACGAGTAAAACGAGTAAAACGTGTAAAACGAGTAAAACTAGTAAAACTAGTAAAACGAGTAAAACGAGGAAAACGAGTAAAACGAGTAAAACGAGTAAAACGTGTAAAACGAGTAAAACGAGTAAAACGAATAAAACGAGTAAAACGAGTAAAACGAGTAAAACGAGTAAAACGTGTAAAACGAGTAAAACTAGTAAAACGAGTAAAACGTGTAAAACGAGTAAAACGAGTAAAACGAATAAAACGAGTAAAACGAGTAAAACGAGTAAAACGAGTAAAACTAGTAAAACGAGTAAAACGAGCAAAACTAGTAAAACGAGTAAAACGAGTAAAACGAGTAAAACGTGTAAAACGAGTAAAACTAGTAAAACTAGTAAAACGAGTAAAACGAGTAAAACGAGTAAAACGAGTAAATCGAGTAAAACGAGTAAAACGAGTAAAACGAGTAAAACGAGTAAATCGAGTAAAACGAGTAAAACGAGTAAAACGAGTAAAACGAGCAAAACTAGTAAAACGAGTAAATCGAGTAAAACGAGTAAAACGAGTAAAACGAGTAAAACGAGCAAAACTAGTAAAACGAGTAAAACGAGTAAAACGAGTAAAACGAGTAAAACGAGTAAAACGAGTAAAACGAGTAAAACGAGTAAAACGAGTAAAACGAGTAAAACGAGTAAAACGAGTAAAACGAGTAAAACGAGTAAATCGAGTAAAACGAGTAAAACGAGCAAAACTAGTAAAACGAGTAAAACGAGTAAAACGAGTAAAACGTGTAAAACGAGTAAAACTAGTAAAACTAGTAAAACGAGTAAAACGAGTAAAACGAGTAAAACGAGTAAAACGAGTAAAACGAGCAAAACGTGTAAAACGAGTAAAACGAGTAAAACGAGTAAAACGAATAAAACGAGTAAAACGAGTAAAACGAGTAAAACTAGTAAAACGAGTAAAACGAGTAAAACGAGTAAAACGAGTAAATCGAGTAAAACGAGTAAAACGAGTAAAACGAGTAAAACGAGCAACACTAGTAAAACGAGTAAAACGAGTAAAACGAGTAAAACGTGTAAAACGAGTAAAACTAGTAAAACTAGTAAAACGAGTAAAACGAGTAAAACGAGTAAAACGAGTAAAACGAGTAAAACGAGTAAAACGAGTAAAACGAGTAAAACGTGTAAAACGAGTAAAACGAGTAAAACGAGTAAAACGAGTAAAACGAGTAAAACGTGTAAAACGAGTAAAACTAGTAAAACGAGTAAAACGTGTAAAACGAGTAAAACGAGTAAAACGAATAAAACGAGTAAAACGAGTAAAACGAGTAAAACGAGTAAAACTAGTAAAACGAGTAAAACGAGCAAAACTAGTAAAACGAGTAAAACGAGTAAAACGAATAAACCGAGTAAAACGAGTAAAACGAGTAAAACGAGTAAAACGTGTAAAACGAGTAAAACGAGTAAAACGAGTAAAACGAGTAAAACGTGTAAAACGAGTAAAACGAGTAAAACGAATAAAACGAGTAAAACGAGTAAAACGAGTAAAACGAGTAAAACTAGTAAAACGAGTAAAACGAGCAAAACTAGTAAAACGAGTAAAACGAGTAAAACGAGTAAAACGTGTAAAACGAGTAAAACTAGTAAAACGAGTAAAACGAGTAAAACGAGTAAAACGAGTAAATCGAGTAAAACGAGTAAAACGAGTAAAACGAGTAAAACGAGTAAATCGAGTAAAACGAGTAAAACGAGCAAAACTAGTAAAACGAGTAAAACGTGTAAAACGAGTAAAACGAGTAAAACGAGTAAAACGAATAAAACGAGTAAAACGAGTAAAACGAGTAAAACGAGTAAAACTAGTAAAACGAGTAAAACGAGCAAAACGAGTAAAACGAGCAAAACGAGTAAAACGAGTAAAACGAGTAAAACGAGTAAAACGAGTAAAACGAGTAAAACGAGTAAATCGAGTAAAACGAGTAAAACGAGTAAAACGAGTAAAACTAGTAAAACGAGTAAAACGAGTAAAACGAGTAAAACGAGTAAAACGAGTAAAACGAGTAAAACGTGTAAAACGAGTAAAACGAGTAAAACGAGTAAAACGAATAAAACGAGTAAAACGAGTAAAACGAGTAAAACTAGTAAAACGAGTAAAACGAGTAAAACGAGTAAAACGAGTAAAACGAGTAAAACGAGTAAAACGAGTAAATCGAGTAAAACGAGTAAAACGAGTAAAACGAGTAAAACTAGTAAAACGAGTAAAACGAGTAAAACGAATAAAACGAGTAAAACGAGTAAAACGAGTAAAACGAGTAAAACGAGTAAAACGAGTAAAACTAGTAAAACGAGTAAAACGAGCAAAACTAGTAAAACGAGTAAAACGAGTAAAACGAGTAAAACGAGTAAAACGTGTAAAACGAGTAAAACTAGTAAAACGAGTAAAACGAGTAAAACGAGTAAAACGAGTAAATCGAGTAAAACGAGTAAAACGAGAAAAACGAGTAAAACGAGTAAAACGAGTAAATCGAGTAAAACGAGTAAAACGAGTAAAACGAGTAAAACGAGCAAAACTAGTAAAACGAGTAAAACGAGTAAAACGAGTAAAACGAGTAAAACGAGTAAAACGAGTAAAACGAGTAAAACGTGTAAAACGAGTAAAACTAGTAAAACTAGTAAAACGAGTAAAACGAGTAAAACGAGTAAAACGAGTAAAACGAGTAAAACGAGTAAAACGTGTAAAACGAGTAAAACGTGTAAAACGAGTAAAACGAGTAAAACGAGTAAAACGAATAAAACGAGTAAAACGAGTAAAACGAGTAAAACGAGTAAAACGAGTAAAACTAGTAAAACGAGTAAAACGAGTAAAACGAGTAAATCGAGTAAAACGAGTAAAACGAGTAAAACGAGTAAAACGAGTAAAACGAGTAAAACGTGTAAAACGAGTAAAACGAGTAAAACGAGTAAAACGAGTAAAACGAGTAAAACGAGTAAAACGAGTAAAACGAGTAAAACGAGTAAAACGAGTAAAACGAGTAAAACGAGTAAAACGAGTAAAACGAGTAAAACGAGTAAATCGAGTAAAACGAGTAAAACGAGTAAAACGAGTAAAACGAGTAAAACGAGTAAAACGAGTAAAACGAGTAAAACGAGTAAAACTAGTAAAACTATTAAAACGAGTAAAACGAGTATAACGAGTAAAACGAGTAAAACGAGTAAAACGAGTAAAACGAGTAAAACGAGTAAAACGAGTAAAACGAGTAAAACGAGTAAAACGTGTAAAACGAGTAAAACTAGTAAAACGAGTAAAACGAGTAAAACGAGTAAAACGAGTAAATCGAGTAAAACGAGTAAAACGAGTAAAACGAGTAAAACGAGCAAAACTAGTAAAACGAGTAAAACGAGTAAAACGAGTAAAACGTGTAAAACGAGTAAAACTAGAAAAACTAGTAAAACGAGTAAAACGAGTAAAACGAGTAAAACGAGTAAAACGAGTAAAACGAGTAAAACGTGTAAAACGAGTAAAACGAGTAAAACGAGTAAAACGAATAAAACGAGTAAAACGAGTAAAACGAGTAAAACTAGTAAAACGAGTAAAACGAGTAAAACGAGTAAAACGAGTAAATCGAGTAAAACGAGTAAAACGAGTAAAACGAGTAAAACGAGCAACACTAGTAAAACGAGTAAAACGAGTAAAACGAGTAAAACGTGTAAAACGAGTAAAACTAGTAAAACTAGTAAAACGAGTAAAACGAGTAAAACGAGTAAAACGAGTAAAACGAGTAAAACGTGTAAAACGAGTAAAACGAGTAAAACGAATAAAACGAGTAAAACGAGTAAAACGAGTAAAACGAGTAAAACGAGTAAAACGAGTAAAACGTGTAAAACGAGTAAAACTAGTAAAACGAGTAAAACGTGTAAAACGAGTAAAACGAGTAAAACGAATAAAACGAGTAAAACGAGTAAAACGAGTAAAACGAGTAAAACGAGTAAAACGAGTAAAACTAGTAAAACGAGTAAAACGAGCAAAACTAGTAAAACGAGTAAAACGAGTAAAACGAGTAAAACGAGTAAAACGAGTAAAACGAGTAAAACGTGTAAAACGAGTAAAACTAGTAAAACGAGTAAAACGAGTAAAACGAGTAAAACGAGTAAATCGAGTAAAACGAGTAAAACGAGTAAAACGAGTAAAACGAGTAAAACGAGTAAAACGAGCAACACTAGTAAAACGAGTAAAACGAGTAAAACGAGTAAAACGTGTAAAACGAGTAAAACTAGTAAAACTAGTAAAACGAGTAAAACGAGTAAACGAGTAAAACGAGTAAAACGAGTAAAACGTGTAAAACGAGTAAAACGAGTAAAACGAGTAAAACGTGTAAAACGAGTAAAACTAGTAAAACGAGTAAAACGTGTAAAACGAGTAAAACGAGTAAAACGAATAAAACGAGTAAAACGAGTAAAACGAGTAAAACGAGTAAAACTAGTAAAACGAGTAAAACGAGCAAAACTAGTAAAACGAGTAAAACGAGTAAAACGAGTAAAACGTGTAAAACGAGTAAAACTAGTAAAACGAGTAAAACGAGTAAAACGAATAAAACGAGTAAAACGAGTAAAACGAGTAAAACTAGTAAAACGAGTAAAACGAGTAAAACGAGTAAAACGAGTAAATCGAGTAAAACGAGTAAAACGAGTAAAACGAGTAAAACGAGCAACACTAGTAAAACGAGTAAAACGAGTAAAACGAGTAAAACGAGTAAAACGTGTAAAACGAGTAAAACTAGTAAAACTAGTAAAACGAGTAAAACGAGTAAAACGAGTAAAACGAGTAAAACGAGTAAAACGTGTAAAACGAGTAAAACGAGTAAAACGAATAAAACGAGTAAAACGAGTAAAACGAGTAAAACGAGTAAAACGAGTAAAACGAGTAAAACGTGTAAAACGAGTAAAACTAGTAAAACGAGTAAAACGTGTAAAACGAGTAAAACGAGTAAAACGAATAAAACGAGTAAAACGAGTAAAACGAGTAAAACGAGTAAAACGAGTAAAACGAGTAAAACTAGTAAAACGAGTAAAACGAGCAAAACTAGTAAAACGAGTAAAACGAGTAAAACGAGTAAAACGTGTAAAACGAGTAAAAC
>NW_027487155.1:0-17219 GCF_050908995.1 Andrena cerasifolii | reverse complement strand
TTCTCGCTCTCTGATTTGTTCTCCGGAGACGTTACTTTGTGCCATCTGAATCGACGGCATGTTCTCCTGTTACAAAGCCCAATTTTGTGCATTCGGAAAATTTTCGCTAGATTTTGGCCAATATATCAGGAGAACATGAAGTGGAAAGAGGTATACTAAATTTCAGCTTCAAAGGCATCGCCTTAAAGTTGCAATTAAGAGGCGCAGGCCTTTCAAGAGGCGTTCGAAAATTCTGCGTGTCTTCGTTAAACAGTCACTGTCTCCAAACGTCTGCGCCACTTCCTGCTCTTTGATTTGCTCTCCGGAGACGTTACTTTGTGCCATCTCTATCGACGGCATGTTCTCCTGTTACAAAGACCAATTTTGCGCAATCGGAAAATTTTCGCCAGATTTTGGCCAATATATCAGGAGAACATGAAGTGGAAAGAGGTATACTAAATTTCAGCTTCAAAGGCATCGCCTTAAAGTTGCAATTAAGAGGCGCAGGCCTTTCAAGAGGCGTTCGAAAATTCTGCGTGTCTTCGTTAAACAGTCACTGTCTTGAAACATCTGCGCCACTTCCTGCTCTTTGATTTGCTCTCCGGAGACGTTACTTTGTGCCATCTCTATCGACGGCATGTTCTCCTGTTACAAAGACCAATTTTGCGCAATCGGAAAATTTTCGCCAGATTTTGGCCAATATATCAGGAGAACATGAAGTGGAAAGAGGTATACTAAATTTCAGCTTCAAAGGCATCGCCTTAAAGTTGCAAATAAGAGGCGCAGGCCTTTCAAGAGGCGTTCGAAAATTGTGCGACTCTTCGTTAAACAGTCACTGTCTCGAAACATCTGCGCCACATCTCGCTCATTGATTTGCCCTCCGGAGACGTTACTTTGTGCCATCTCTTTCGACAGCATGTTCTCCTGTTACAAAGCCCAATTCTGTGCATTCTGAAAATTTTCGCCAGATTTTGGACAATATATCAGGAGAACATGAAGTGGAAAGAGGTATACTAAATTTCAGCTTCAAAGGCATCGCCTTAAAGTTGCAAATAAGAGGCGCAGGCCTTTCAAGAGGCGTTCGAAAATTCTGCGTCTCTTCGTTAATCTGTCACTGTCTCGAAACATCTGCGCCACATCTCGCTCTTTGATTTGCTCTCCGGAGACGTTACTTTGTGCCATCTCTTTCGACGGCATGTTCTCCTGTTACAAAGCCCAATTCTGTGCATTCTGAAAATTTTTGCTAGATTTTGGCCAATATATCAGGAGAACATGAAGTGGAAAGAGGTATACTAAATTTCAACTTCAAAGGCATCGCTTAAAAGTATCAAATCAGAAGCGCAGGCCTTTCAAGAGGCGTTCGATAATTGTGCGACTCTTCGTTAAACAGTCACTGTCGCGAAACATCTGCGCCACTTCGCGCTCATTGATTTGCCCTCCGGAGACGTTACTTTGTGCCATCTCTTTCGACGGCATGTTCTCCTGTTACAAAGCCCAATTTTGTGCATTCTGAAAATTTTCGCCAGATTTTGGCCAATATATCAGGAGAACATGAAGTCAAAAGAGGTATACTAAATTTCAGCTTCAAAGGCATCGCCTTAAAGTTGCAAATAAGAGGCGCAGGCCTTTCAAGAGGCTTTCGAAAATTCTCCGTCTCTTCGTGAAACAGTCACTGTCTCGAAACACCTGCGCCACTTCTCGCTCCTTCGTTTGCTGTCCGGAGACGTTATATTGTTCCATCTCTTTCGACGGCATGTTCTCCTGTTACAAAGACCAATTTTGTGCATTCTGAAAATTTTCGCTAGATTTTGGCCAATATATCAGGAGAACATGAAGTGGAAAGGGGTATACTAAATTTCAGCTTCAAAGGCATCGCTTAAAAGTATCAAATAAGAGGCGCAGGCCTTTCAAGAGGCGTTTGAAAATTCTGCGTCTCTTCGTTAATCTGTCACTGTCTCGAAACATCTGCGCCACATCTCGCTCTTTGATTTGCTCTCCGGAGACGTTACTTTGTGCCATCTCTTTCGACGGCATGTTCTCCTGTTACAAAGCCCAATTCTGTGCATTCTGAAAATTTTTGCTAGATTTTGGCCAATATATCAGGAGAACATGAAGTGGAAAGAGGTATACTAAATTTCAACTTCAAAGGCATCGCTTAAAAGTATCAAATCAGAAGCGCAGGCCTTTCAAGAGGCGTTCGATAATTGTGCGACTCTTCGTTAAACAGTCACTGTCGCGAAACATCTGCGCCACTTCGCGCTCATTGATTTGCCCTCCGGAGACGTTACTTTGTGCCATCTCTTTCGACGGCATGTTCTCCTGTTACAAAGCCCAATTTTGTGCATTCTGAAAATTTTCGCCAGATTTTGGCCAATATATCAGGAGAACATGAAGTCAAAAGAGGTATACTGAATTTCAGCTTCAAAGGCATCGCCTTAAAGTTGCAAATAAGAGGCGCAGGCCTTTCAAGAGGCTTTCGAAAATTCTCCGTCTCTTCGTGAAACAGTCACTGTCTCGAAACACCTGCGCCACTTCTCGCTCCTTCGTTTGCTGTCCGGAGACGTTATATTGTTCCATCTCTTTCGACGGCATGTTCTCCTGTTACAAAGCCCAATTTTGTGCATTCTGAAAATTTTCGCTAGATTTTGGCCAATATATCAGGAGAACATGAAGTGGAAAGGGGTATACTAAATTTCAGCTTCAAAGGCATCGCATAAAAGTATCAAATAAGAGGCGCAGGCCTTTCAAGAGGCGTTCGAAAATTCTGCATGTCTTCGTTAAACAGTCACTGTCTCGAAACACCTGCGCCACTTCTCGCTCTTTGATTTGCTCTCCGGAGACGTTACTTTGTGCCATCTCTTTCGACGGCATGTTCTCCTGTTACAAAGCCCAATTTTGTGCATTCTGAAAATTTTCGCTAGATTTTGGCCAATATATCAGGAGAACATGAAGTGGAAAGGGGTATACTAAATTTCAGCTTCAAAGGCATCGCTTAAAAGTATCAAATAAGAGGCGCAGGCCTTTCAAGAGGCGTTCGAAAATTCTGCGTCTCTTCGTTAATCTGTCACTGTCTCGAAACATCTGCGCCACATCTCGCTCTTTGATTTGCTCTCCGGAGACGTTACTTTGTGCCATCTCTATCGACGGCATGTTCTCCTGTTACAAAGACCAATTTTGCGCAATCGGAAAATTTTCGCCAGATTTTGGCCAATATATCAGGAGAACATGAAGTGGAAAGAGGTATACTAAATTTCAGCTTCAAAGGCATCGCTTAAAAGTATCAAATAAGAGGCGCAGGCCTTTCAAGAGGCGTTCGAAAATTGTGCGACTCTTCGTTAAACAGTCACTGTCTCGAAACATCTGCGCCACATCTCGCTCATTGATTTGCCCTCCGGAGACGTTACTTTGTGCCATCTCTTTCGACAGCATGTTCTCCTGTTACAAAGCCCAATTCTGTGCATTCTGAAAATTTTCGCCAGATTTTGGACAATATATCAGGAGAACATGAAGTGGAAAGAGGTATACTAAATTTCAGCTTCAAAGGCATCGCCTTAAAGTTGCAAATAAGAGGCGCAGGCCTTTCAAGAGGCGTTCGAAAATTCTGCGTCTCTTCGTTAATCTGTCACTGTCTCGAAACATCTGCGCCACATCTCGCTCTTTGATTTGCTCTCCGGAGACGTTACTTTGTGCCATCTCTTTCGACGGCATGTTCTCCTGTTACAAAGCCCAATTCTGTGCATTCTGAAAATTTTTGCTAGATTTTGGCCAATATATCAGGAGAACATGAAGTGGAAAGAGGTATACTAAATTTCAACTTCAAAGGCATCGCTTAAAAGTATCAAATCAGAAGCGCAGGCCTTTCAAGAGGCGTTCGATAATTGTGCGACTCTTCGTTAAACAGTCACTGTCGCGAAACATCTGCGCCACTTCGCGCTCATTGATTTGCCCTCCGGAGACGTTACTTTGTGCCATCTCTTTCGACAGCATGTTCTCCTGTTACAAAGCCCAATTTTGTGCATTCTGAAAATTTTCGCCAGATTTTGGCCAATATATCAGGAGAACATGAAGTCAAAAGAGGTATACTAAATTTCAGCTTCAAAGGCATCGCCTTAAAGTTGCAAATAAGAGGCGCAGGCCTTTCAAGAGGCTTTCGAAAATTCTCCGTCTCTTCGTGAAACAGTCACTGTCTCGAAACACCTGCGCCACTTCTCGCTCCTTCGTTTGCTGTCCGGAGACGTTATATTGTTCCATCTCTTTCGACGGCATGTTCTCCTGTTACAAAGCCCAATTTTGTGCATTCTGAAAATTTTCGCTAGATTTTGGCCAATATATCAGGAGAACATGAAGTGGAAAGGGGTATACTAAATTTCAGCTTCAAAGGCATCGCATAAAAGTATCAAATAAGAGGCGCAGGCCTTTCAAGAGGCGTTCGAAAATTCTGCATGTCTTCGTTAAACAGTCACTGTCTCGAAACACCTGCGCCACTTCTCGCTCTTTGATTTGCTCTCCGGAGACGTTACTTTGTGCCATCTCTTTCGACGGCATGTTCTCCTGTTACAAAGCCCAATGTTGTGCATTCTGAAAATTTTCGCTAGATTTTGGCCAATATATCAGGAGAACATGAAGTGGAAAGAGGTATACTAAATTTCAGCTTCAAAGGCATCGCCTTAAAGTTGCAATTAAGAGGCGCAGGCCTTTCAAGAGGCTTTCGAAAATTCTGCGTCTCTTCGTGAAACAGTCACTGTCTCGAAACACCTGCGCCACTTCTCGCTCCTTCGTTTGCTGTCCGGAGACGTTATATTGTTCCATCTCTATCGACGGCATGTTCTCCTGTTACAAAGACCAATTTTGCGCAATCGGAAAATTTTCGCCAGATTTTGGCCAATATATCAGGAGAACATGAAGTGGAAAGAGGTATACTAAATTTCAGCTTCAAAGGCATCGCCTTAAAGTTGCAAATAAGAGGCGCAGGCCGTTCAAGAGGCGTTCGAAAATTGTGCGACTCTTCGTTAAACAGTCACTGTCTCGAAACATCTGCGCCACTTCTCGCTCATTGATTTGCCCTCCGGAGACGTTACTTTGTGCCATCTCTTTCGACGGCATGTTCTCCTGTTACAAAGCCCAATTCTGTGCATTCTGAAAATTTTCGCCAGATTTTGGCCAATATATCAGGAGAACATGAAGTGGAAAGAGGTATACTAAATTTCAGCTTCAAAGGCATCGCCTTAAAGTTGCAATTTAGAGGCGCAGGCCTTTCAAGAGGCGTTCGAAAAATCTGCGTGTCTTCGTTAAAAAGTCACTGTCTCGAAACATCTGCGCCACTTCTCGCTTTTTGATTTGCTCTCCGGAGACGTTACATTGTGCCATCTCTTTCGACGGCATGTTCTCCTGTTACAACGCCCAATTCTGTGCATTCTGCAAATTTTCGCCAGATTTTGGCCAATATATCAGGAGAACATGAAGTGGAAAGAGGTATACTAAATTTCAGCATCAAAGGCATCGCCTTAAACTTGCAAATAAGAGGCGCAGGCCTTTCAAGAGGCGTTCGAAAATTGTGCGACTCTTCGTTAAACAGTCACTGGCTCGAAACATCTGCGCCACTTCTCATTCATTGATTTGCCCTCCGGAGACGTTACTTTGTGCCATCTCTTTCGACGGCATGTTCTCCTGTTACAAAGCCCAATTTTGTGCATTCGGAAAATTTTCGCCAGATTTTGGCCAATATATCAGGAGAACATTAAGTGGAAAGAGGTATACTAAATTTCAGCTTCAAAGGCATCGCCTTAAAGTTGCAATTAAGAGGCGCAGGACTTTCAAGAGGCGTTCGAAAATTCTGCGTGTCTTCGTTAAACAGTCACTGTCTGGAAACATCTGCGCCACATCTCGCTCTTTGATTTGCTCTCCGGAGACGTTACTTTGTGCCATCTCTTTCGACGGCATGTTCTCCTGTTACAAAGCCCAATTCTGTGCATTCTGAAAATTTTCGCTAGATTTTGGCCAATATATCAGGAGAACATGAAGTGGAAAGAGGTATACTAAATTTCAGCTTCAAAGGCATCGCCTTAAAGTTGCAAATAAGAGGCGCAGGCCTTTCAAGAGTCGTTCGAAAATTCTGCGTTTCCTCGTTAAACAGTCACTGTCTCCAAACGTCTGCGCCACTTCTCGCTCTCTGATTTGTTCTCCGGAGACGTTACTTTGTGCCATCTGAATCGACGGCATGTTCTCCTGTTACAAAGCCCAATTTTGTGCATTCGGGAAATTTTCGCTAGATTTTGGCCAATATATCAGGAGAACATGAAGTGGAAAGAGGTATACTAAATTTCAGCTTCAAAGGCATCGCCTTAAAGTTGCAATTAAGAGGCGCAGGCCTTTCAAGAGGCGTTCGAAAATTCTGCGTGTCTTCGTTAAACAGTCACTGTCTTGAAACATCTGCGCCACTTCCTGCTCTTTGATTTGCTCTCCGGAGACGTTACATTGTGCCATCTCTATCGACGGCATGTTCTCCTGTTACAAAGACCAATTTTGCGCAATCGGAAAATTTTCGCCAGATTTTGGCCTATATATCAGGAGAACATGAAGTGGAAAGAGGTATACTAAATTTCAGCTTCAAAGGCATCGCCTTAAAGTTGCATATAAGAGGCGCAGGCCTTTCAAGAGGCGTTCGAAAATTGTGCGACTCTTCGTTAAACAGTCACTGTCTCGAAACATCTGCGCCACTTCTCGCTCATTGATTTGCCCTCCGGAGACGTTACTTTGTGCCATCTCTTTCGACAGCATGTTCTCCTGTTACAAAGCCCAATTCTGTGCATTCTGAAAATTTTCGCCAGATTTTGGACAATATATCAGGAGAACATGAAGTGGAAAGAGGTATACTAAATTTCAGCTTCAAAGGCATCGCCTTAAAGTTGCAAATAAGAGGCGCAGGCCTTTCAAGAGGCGTTCGAAAATTCTGCGTCTCTTCGTTAATCTGTCACTGTCTCGAAACATCTGCGCCACATCTCGCTCTTTGATTTGCTCTCCGGAGACGTTACTTTGTGCCATCTCTTTCGACGGCATGTTCTCCTGTTACAAAGCCCAATTCTGTGCATTCTGAAAATTTTTGCTAGATTTTGGCCAATATATCAGGAGAACATGAAGTGGAAAGAGGTATACTAAATTTCAACTTCAAAGGCATCGCTTAAAAGTATCAAATCAGAAGCGCAGGCCTTTCAAGAGGCGTTCGATAATTGTGCGACTCTTCGTTAAACAGTCACTGTCGCGAAACATCTGCGCCACTTCGCGCTCATTGATTTGCCCTCCGGAGACGTTACTTTGTGCCATCTCTTTCGACGGCATGTTCTCCTGTTACAAAGCCCAATTTTGTGCATTCTGAAAATTTTCGCCAGATTTTGGCCAATATATCAGGAGAACATGAAGTCAAAAGAGGTATACTAAATTTCAGCTTCAAAGGCATCGCCTTAAAGTTGCAAATAAGAGGCGCAGGCCTTTCAAGAGGCTTTCGAAAATTCTCCGTCTCTTCGTGAAACAGTCACTGTCTCGAAACACCTGCGCCACTTCTCGCTCCTTCGTTTGCTGTCCGGAGACGTTATATTGTTCCATCTCTTTCGACGGCATGTTCTCCTGTTACAAAGCCCAATTTTGTGCATTCTGAAAATTTTCGCTAGATTTTGGCCAATATATCAGGAGAACATGAAGTGGAAAGGGGTATACTAAATTTCAGCTTCAAAGGCATCGCTTAAAAGTATCAAATAAGAGGCGCAGGCCTTTCAAGAGGCGTTCGAAAATTCTGCATGTCTTCGTTAAACAGTCACTGTCTCGAAACACCTGCGCCACTTCTCGCTCTTTGATTTGCTCTCCGGAGACGTTACTTTGTGCCATCTCTTTCGACGGCATGTTCTCCTGTTACAAAGCCCAATGTTGTGCATTCTGAAAATTTTCGCTAGATTTTGGCCAATATATCAGGAGAACATGAAGTGGAAAGAGGTATACTAAATTTCAGCTTCAAAGGCATCGCCTTAAAGTTGCAATTAAAGAGGCGCAGGCCTTTCAAGAGGCTTTCGAAAATTCTGCGTCTCTTCGTGAAACAGTCACTGTCTCGAAACACCTGCGCCACTTCTCGCTCCTTCGTTTGCTGTCCGGAGACGTTATATTGTTCCATCTCTTTCGACGGCATGTTCTCCTGTTACAAAGCCCAATTTTGTGCATTCGGAAAATTTTCGCCAGATTTTGGCCAATATATCAGGAGAACATGAAGTGGAAGGAGGTATACTAAATTTCAGCTTCAAAGGCATCGCCTTAAAGTTGCAAATAAGAGGCGCAGGCCTTTCCAGAGGCGTTCGAAAATTGTGCGACTCTTCGTTAAAGAGTCACTGTCTCGAAACATCTGCGCCACATCTCGCTCTTTGATTTGCTATCCGGAGACGTTACTTTGTGCCATCTCTTTCGACGGCATGTTCTCCTGTTACAACGCCCAATTCTGTGCATTCTGAAAATTTTCGCCAGATTTTGGCCAATATATCAGGAGAACATGAAGTGGAAAGAGGTATACTAAATTTCAGCTTCAAAGGCATCGCCTTAAAGTTGCAAATAAGAGGCGCAGGCCTTTCAAGAGGCGTTCGAAAATTGTGCGACTCTTCGTTAAACAGTCACTGTCTCGAAACATCTGCGCCACTTCTCGCTCATTGATTTGCCCTCCGGAGACGTTACTTTGTGCCATCTCTTTCGACGGCATGTTCTCCTGTTACAAAGCCCAATTCTGTGGCATTCTGAAAATTTTCGCCAGATTTTGGCCAATATATCAGGAGAACATGAAGTGGAAAGAGGTATACTAAATTTCAGCTTCAAAGGCATCGCCTTAAAGTTGCAAATAAGAGGCGCAGGCCTTTCAAGAGGCGTTCGAAAATTGTGCGACTCTTCGTTAAACAGTCACTGTCTCGAAACATCTGCGCCACTTCTCGCTCATTGATTTGCCCTCCGGAGACGTTACTTTGTGCCATCTCTTTCGACGGCATGTTCTCCTGTTACAAAGCCCAATTCTGTGCATTCTGAAAATTTTCGCCAGATTTTGGCCAATATATCAGGAGAACATGAAGTGGAAAGAGGTATACTAACTTTCAGCTTCAAAGGCATCGCCTTAAAGTTGCAAATAAGAGGCGCAGGCCTTTCAAGAGGCGTTCGAAAATTGTGCGACTCTTCGTTAAACAGTCACTGTCTCGAAACATCTGCGCCACTTCTCGCTCATTGATTTGCCCTCCGGAGACGTTACTTTGTGCCATCTCTTTTGACGGCATGTTCTCCTGTTACAAAGCCCAATTCTGTGCATTCTGAAAATTTTCGCCAGATTTTGGCCAATATATCAGGAGAACATGAAGTGGAAAGAGGTATACTAAATTTCAGCTTCAAAGGCATCGCCTTAAAGTTGCAAATAAGAGGCGCAGGCCTTTCAAGAGGCGTTCGAAAATTCTGCGTCTCTTCGTTAATCTGTCACTGTCTCGAAACATCTGCGCCACATCTCGCTCTTTGATTTGCTCTCCGGAGACGTTACTTTGCGCCATCTCTTTCGACGGCATGTTCTCCTGTTACAAAGCCCAATTCTGTGCATTCTGAAAATTTTCGCCAGATTTTGGCCAATATATCAGGAGAACATGAAGTGGAAAGAGGTATACTAAATTTCAACTTCAAAGGCATCGCTTAAAAGTATCAAATCAGAGGCGCATGCCTTTCAGGAGGCGTTCGATAATTGTGCGACTCTTCGTTAAACAGTCACTGTCGCGAAACGTCTGCGCCACTTCTCGCTCTTTGATTTGTTCTCCGGAGACGTTACTTTGTGCCATCTGAATCGACGGCATGTTCTCCTTTTACAAAGCCCAATTTTGTGCATTCTGAAAATTTTCGCTAGATTTTGGCCAATATATCAGGAGAACATGAAGTGGAAAGGGGTATACTAAATTTCAGCTTCAAAGGCATCGCTTAAAAGTATCAAATCAGAGGCGCAGGCCTTTCAAGAGGCGTTCGAAAATGGTGCGACTCTTCGTTAAACAATCACTGTCTCGAAACACCTGCGCCACTTCTCGCTCTTTGATTTGCTCTCCGGAGACGTTACTTTGTTCCATCTCTTTCGACGGCATGTTCTCCTGTTACAAAGCCCAATTTTGTGTATTCTCGAAATTATCGCCAGATTTTCGTCAATAAATCAGGAGAAAATGAAGTGGAAAGAGGTATACTAAATTTCAGATTCAAAGGCATCGCCTTAAAGTTGCAAATAAGAGGCGCAGGCCTTTCAAGAGGTGTTCGAAGATTCTGCGTCTCTTCGTTAATCAGTCACTGTCTCGAAACATCTGCGCCACATCTCGCTCTTTGATTTGCTCTCCGGACACGTTACTTTGTGCCATCTCTTTCGACGGCATGTTCTCCTGTTACAAAGCCCAATGTTATGCATTCTGAAAATTTTCGCTAGATTTTGGCCAATATATCAGGAGAACATGAAGTGGAAAGAGGTATACTAAATTTCAGCTTCAAAGGCATCGCCTTAAAGTTGCAATTAAGAGGCGCAGGCCTTTCAAGAGGCTTTCGAAAATTCTGCGTCTCTTCGTGAAACAGTCACTGTCTCGAAACACCTGCGCCACTTCTCGCTCCTTCGTTTGCTGTCCGGAGACGTTATATTGTTCCATCTCTTTCGACGACATGTTCTCCTGTTACAAAGCCCAATTTTGTGCATTCGGAAAATTTTCGCCAGATTTTGGCCAATATATCAGGAGAACATGAAGTGGAAAGAGGTATACTAAATTTCAGCTTCAAAGGCATCGCCTTAAAGTTGCAATTAAGAGGCGCAGGCCTTTCAAGAGGCGTTCGAAAATTCTGCGTGTCTTCGTTAAACAGTCACTGTCTCGAAACATCTGCGCCACTTCTCGCTCATTGATTTGCCCTCCGGAGACGTTACTTTGTGCCATCTCTTTCGACGGCATGTTCTCCTGTTACAAAGCCCAATTCTGTGGATTCTGAAAATTTTCGCCAGATTTTGGCCAATATATCAGGAGAACGTGAAGTGGAAAGGGGTATACTAAATTTCAGCTTCAAAGGCATCGCTTAAAAGTATCAAATCAGAGGCGCAGGCCTTTCAAGAGGCGTTCGAAAATGGTGCGACTCTTCGTTAAACAGTCACTGTCTCGAAACATCTGCGCCACTTCTCGCTCTTTGATTTGCTCTCCGGAGACAATACTTTGTTCCATCTCTTTCGACGGCATGTTCTCCTGTTACAATGCCCAATTTTGTGTATTCTCGAAATTTTCGCCAGATTTTGGCCAATAAATCAGGAGAAAATGAAGTGGAAAGAGGTATACTAAATTTCAGCTTCAAAGGCATCGCTTAAAAGTATCAAATAAGAGGCGCAGGCCTTTCAAGAGGCGTTCGAAAATTCTGCATCTCTTCGTTAAACAGTCACTGTCTCGAAACATCTGCGCCACTTCTCGCTCATTGATTTGCCCTCCGGAGACGTTACTTTGTGCCATCTCTTTCGACGGGATGTTCTCCTGTTACAAAGCCCAATTCTGTGCATTCTGAAAATTTTCGCCAGATTTTCGCCAATAAATCAGGAGAAAATGAAGTGGAAAGAGGTATACTAAATTTCAGCATCAAAGGCATCGCCTTAAAGTTGCAATTAAGAGGCGCAGGCCTTTCAAGAGGCTTTCGAAAATTCTGCGTCTCTTCGTGAAACAGTCACTGTCTCGAAACACCTGCGCCACTTCTCGCTCCTTCGTTTGCTGTCCGGAGACGTTATATTGTTCCATCTCTTTCGACGGCATGTTCTCCTGTTACAAAGCCCAATTTTGTGCATTCGGAAAATTTTCGCCAGATTTTGGCCAATATATCAGGAGAACATGAAGTGGAAAGAGGTATACTAAATTTCAGCTTCAAAGGCATCGCCTTAAAGTTGCAATTAAGAGGCGCAGGCCTGTCAAGAGGCTTTCGAAAATTCTGCGTCTCTTCGTGAAATAGTCACTGTCTCGAAACACCTGCGCCACTTCTCGCTCCTTCGTTTGCTGTCCGGAGACGTTATATTGTTCCATCTCTTTCGACGGCATGTTCTCCTGTTACAAAGCCCAATTTTGTGCATTCGGAAAATTTTCGCCAGATTTTGGCCAATATATCAGGAGAACATGAAGTGGAAAGAGGTATACTAAATTTCAGCTTCAAAGGCATCGCCTTAAAGTTGCAAATAAGAGGCGCAGACCTTTCAAGAGGCGTTCGAAAATTCTGCGTCTCTTCGTTAATCTGTCACTGTCTCGAAACATCTGCGCCACATCTCGCGCTTTGATTTGCTATCCGGAGACGTTACTTTGTGCCATCTCTTTCGACGGCATATTCTCCTGTTACAACGCCCAATTCTGTGCATTCTGAAAATTTTCGCCAGATTTTGGCCAATATATCAGAAGAACATGAAGTGGAAAGAGGTATACTAAATTTCAGCTTCAAAGGCATCGCCTTAAAGTTGCAAATAAGAGGCGCAGGCCTTTCAAGAGGCGTTCGAAAATTGTGCGACTCTTCGTTAAACAGTCACTGTCTCGAAACATCTGCGCCACATCTCGCTCTTTGATTTGCTATCCGGAGACGTTACTTTGTGCCATCTCTTTCGACGGCATGTTCTCCTGTTACAACGCCCAATTCTGTGCATTCTGAAAATTTTCGCCAGATTTTGGTCAATATATCAGGAGAACATGAAGTGGAAAGAGGTATACTAAATTTCAGCTTCAAAGGCATCGCCTTAAAGTTGCAAATAAGAGGCGCAGGCCTTTCAAGAGGCGTTCGAAAATTCTGCGTCTCTTCGTTAATCTGTCACTGTCTCGAAACATCTGCGCCACATCTCGCTCTTTGATTTGCTCTCCGGAGACGTTACTTTGCGCCATCTCTTTCGACGGCATGTTCTCCTGTTACAAAGCCCAATTCTGTGCATTCTGAAAATTTTCGCCAGATTTTGGCCAATATATCAGGAGAACATGAAGTGGAAAGAGGTATACTAAATTTCAACTTCAAAGGCATCGCTTAAAAGTATCAAATCAGAGGCGCATGCCTTTCAAGAGGCGTTCGATAATTGTGCGACTCTTCGTTAAACAGTCACTGTCGCGAAACGTCTGCGCCACTTCTCGCTCTTTGATTTGTTCTCCGGAGACGTTACTTTTGTGCCATCTGAATCGACGGCATGTTCTCCTTTTACAAAGCCCAATTTTGTGCATTCTAAAAATTTTCGCTAGATTTTGGTCAATATATCAGGAGAACATGAAGTGGAAAGGGGTATACTAAATTTCAGCTTCAAAGGCATCGCTTAAAAGTATCAAATCAGAGGCGCAGGCCTTTCAAGAGGCGTTCGAAAATGGTGCGACTCTTCGTTAAACAATCACTGTCTCGAAACACCTGCGCCACTTCTCGCTCTTTGATTTGCTCTCCGGAGACGTTACTTTGTTCCATCTCTTTCGACGGCATGTTCTCCTGTTACAAAGCCCAATTTTGTGTATTCTCGAAATTATCGCCAGATTTTCGTCAATAAATCAGGAGAAAATGAAGTGGAAAGAGGTATACTAAATTTCAGATTCAAAGGCATCGCCTTAAAGTTGCAAATAAGAGGCGCAGGCCTTTCAAGAGGTGTTCGAAGATTCTGCGTCTCTTCGTTAATCAGTCACTGTCTCGAAACATCTGCGCCACATCTCGCTCTTTGATTTGCTCACCGGGACACGTTACTTTGTGCCATCTCTTTCGACGGCATGTTCTCCTGTTACGAAGCCCAATGTTATGCATTCTGAAAATTTTCGCTAGATTTTGGCCAATATATCAGGAGAACATGAAGTGGAAAGAGGTATACTAAATTTCAGCTTCAAAGGCATCGCCTTAAAGTTGCAATTAAGAGGCGCAGGCCTTTCAAGAGGCTTTCGAAAATTCTGCGTCTCTTCGTGAAACAGTCACTGTCTCGAAACACCTGCGCCACTTCTCGCTCCTTCGTTTGCTGTCCGGAGACGTTATATTGTTCCATCTCTTTCGACGGCATGTTCTCCTGTTACAAAGCCCAATTTTGTGCATTCGGAAAATTTTCGCCAGATTTTGGCCAATATATCAGGAGAACATGAAGTGGAAAGAGGTATACTAAATATCAGCTTCAAAGGCATCGCCTTAAAGTTGCAATTAAGAGGCGCAGGCCTTTCAAGAGGCGTTCGAAAATTCTGCATCTCTTCGTTAAACAGTCACTGTCTCGAAACATCTGCGCCACTTCTCGCTCATTGATTTGCCCTCCGGAGACGTTACTTTGTGCCATCTCTTTCGACGGGATGTTCTCCTGTTACAAAGCCCAATTCTGTGCATTCTGAAAATTTTCGCCAGATTTTCGCCAATAAATCAGGAGAAAATGAAGTGGAAAGAGGTATACTAAATTTCAGCATCAAAGGCATCGCCTTAAAGTTGCAATTAAGAGGCGCAGGCCTTTCAAGAGGCTTTCGAAAATTCTGCGTCTCTTCGTGAAACAGTCACTGTCTCGAAACACCTGCGCCACTTCTCGCTCCTTCGTTTGCTGTCCGGAGACGTTATATTGTTCCATCTCTTTCGACGGCATGTTCTCCTGTTACAAAGCCCAATTTTGTGCATTCGGAAAATTTTCGCCAGATTTTGGCCAATATATCAGGAGAACATGAAGTGGAAAGAGGTATACTAAATTTCAGCTTCAAAGGCATCGCCTTAAAGTTGCAATTAAGAGGCGCAGGCCTGTCAAGAGGCTTTCGAAAATTCTGCGTCTCTTCGTGAAATAGTCACTGTCTCGAAACACCTGCGCCACTTCTCGCTCCTTCGTTTGCTGTCCGGAGACGTTATATTGTTCCATCTCTTTCGACGGCATGTTCTCCTGTTACAAAGCCCAATTTTGTGCATTCGGAAAATTTTCGCCAGATTTTGGCCAATATATCAGGAGAACATGAAGTGGAAAGAGGTATACTAAATTTCAGCTTCAAAGGCATCGCCTTAAAGTTGCAAATAAGAGGCGCAGACCTTTCAAGAGGCGTTCGAAAATTCTGCGCCTCTTCGTTAATCTGTCACTGTCTCGAAACATCTGCGCCACATCTCGCGCTTTGATTTGCTATCCGGAGACGTTACTTTGTGCCATCTCTTTCGACGGCATATTCTCCTGTTACAACGCCCAATTCTGTGCATTCTGAAAATTTTCGCCAGATTTTGGCCAATATATCAGAAGAACATGAAGTGGAAAGAGGTATACTAAATTTCAGCTTCAAAGGCATCGCCTTAAAGTTGCAAATAAGAGGCGCAGGCCTTTCAAGAGGCGTTCGAAAATTGTGCGACTCTTCGTTAAACAGTCACTGTCTCGAAACATCTGCGCCACATCTCGCTCTTTGATTTGCTATCCGGAGACGTTACTTTGTGCCATCTCTTTCGACGGCATGTTCTCCTGTTACAACGCCCAATTCTGTGCATTCTGAAAATTTTCGCCAGATTTTGGCCAATATATCAGGAGAACATGAAGTGGAAAGAGGTATACTAAATTTCAGCTTCAAAGGCATCGCCTTAAAGTTGCAAATAAGAGGCGCAGGCCTTTCAAGAGGCGTTCGAAAATTCTGCGTCTCTTCGTTAATCTGTCACTGTCTCGAAACATCTGCGCCACATCTCGCTCTTTGATTTGCTCTGCGGAGACGTTACTTTGCGCCATCTCTTTCGACGGCATGTTCTCCTGTTACAAAGCCCAATTCTGTGCATTCTGAAAATTTTCGCCAGATTTTGGCCAATATATCAGGAGAACATGAAGTGGAAAGAGGTATACTAAATTTCAACTTCAAAGGCATCGCTTAAAAGTATCAAATCAGAGGCGCATGCCTTTCAAGAGGCGTTCGATAATTGTGCGACTCTTCGTTAAACAGTCACTGTCGCGAAACGTCTGCGCCACTTCTCGCTCTTTGATTTGTTCTCCGGAGACGTTACTTTGTGCCATCTGAATCGACGGCATGTTCTCCTTTTACAAAGCCCAATTTTGTGCATTCTAAAAATTTTCGCTAGATTTTGGCCAATATATCAGGAGAACATGAAGTGGAAAGGGGTATACTAAATTTCAGCTTCAAAGGCATCGCTTAAAAGTATCAAATCAGAGGCGCAGGCCTTTCAAGAGGCGTTCGAAAATGGTGCGACTCTTCGTTAAACAATCACTGTCTCGAAACACCTGCGCCACTTCTCGCTCTTTGATTTGCTCTCCGGAGACGTTACTTTGTTCCATCTCTTTCGACGGCATGTTCTCCTGTTACAAAGCCCAATTTTGTGTATTCTCGAAATTATCGCCAGATTTTCGTCAATAAATCAGGAGAAAATGAAGTGGAAAGAGGTATACTAAATTTCAGATTCAAAGGCATCGCCTTAAAGTTGCAAATAAGAGGCGCAGGCCTTTCAAGAGGTGTTCGAAGATTCTGCGTCTCTTCGTTAATCAGTCACTGTCTCGAAACATCTGCGCCACATCTCGCTCTTTGATTTGCTCACCGGACACGTTACTTTGTGCCATCTCTTTCGACGGCATGTTCTCCTGTTACAAAGCCCAATGTTATGCATTCTGAAAATTTTCGCTAGATTTTGGCCAATATATCAGGAGAACATGAAGTGGAAAGAGGTATACTAAATTTCAGCTTCAAAGGCATCGCCTTAAAGTTGCAATTAAGAGGCGCAGGCCTTTCAAGAGGCTTTCGAAAATTCTGCGTCTCTTCGTGAAACAGTCACTGTCTCGAAACACCTGCGCCACTTCTCGCTCCTTCGTTTGCTGTCCGGAGACGTTATATTGTTCCATCTCTTTCGACGGCATGTTCTCCTGTTACAAAGCCCAATTTTGTGCATTCGGAAAATTTTCGCCAGATTTTGGCCAATATATCAGGAGAACATGAAGTGGAAAGAGGTATACTAAATTTCAGCTTCAAAGGCATCGCCTTAAAGTTGCAATTAAGAGGCGCAGGCCTTTCAAGAGGCGTTCGAAAATTCTGCGTCTCTTCGTTAATCTGTCACTGTCTCGAAACATCTGCGCCACATCTCGCGCTTTGATTTGCTATCCGGAGACGTTACTTTGTGCCATCTCTTTCGACGGCATATTCTCCTGTTACAACGCCCAATTCTGTGCATTCTGAAAATTTTCGCCAGATTTTGGCCAATATATCAGAAGAACATGAAGTGGAAAGAGGTATACTAAATTTCAGCTTCAAAGGCATCGCCTTAAAGTTGCAAAT
>NW_027487154.1:0-17224 GCF_050908995.1 Andrena cerasifolii | reverse complement strand
TTCGTGAAACAGTCACTGTCTCGAAACACCTGCGCCACTTCTCGCTCTTTGATTTGCTCTCCGGAGACGTTACTTTGTGCCATCTCTTTCGACGGCATGTTCTCCTGTTACAAAGCCCAATTTTGTGTATTCTGAAAATTTTCGCCAGATTTTGGCCAATATATCAGGAGAACATGAAGTCGAAAGAGGTATACTAAATTTCAGCTTCAAAGGCATCGCCTTAAAGTTGCAAATAAGAGGCGCAGGCCTTTCAAGAAGCTTTCGAAAATTCTGCGTCTCTTCGTGAAACAGTCACTGTCTCGAAACACCTGCGCCACTTCTCGCTCTTTGATTTGCTCTCCGGAGACATTACTTTGTTCCATCTCTTTCGACGGCATGTTCTCCTGTTACAAAGCCCAATTTTGTGTACTCTGAAAATTTTCGCCAGATTTTGGCCAATATATCAGGAGAAAATGAAGTGGAAAGAGGTATACTAAATTTCAGGTTCAAAGGCATCACCTTAAAGTTGCAAATAAGAGGCGCAGGCCGTTCAAGACGCGTTCGAAAATTCTGCGTCTCTTCGTTAAACAGTCACTGTCTCGAAACATCTGCGCCACTTCTCGCTCATTGATTTGCCCTCCGGAGACGTTACTTTGTGCCATCTCTTTCGACGGCATGTTCTCCTGTTACAAAGCACAATTCTGTGGATTCTGAAAATTTTCGCCAGATTTTGGCCAATATATCAGGAGAACATGAAGTGGAAAGAGGTATACTAAATTTCAGCTTCAAAGGCATCGCCTTAAAGTTGCAAATAAGAGGCGCAGGCCTTTCAAGAGGCGTTCGAAAATTCTGCGTGTCTTCGTTAAACAGTCACTGTCTCGAAACATCTGCGCCACTTCTCGCTCTTTGATTTGCTCTCCGGAGACGTTACTTTGTGCCATCTCTTTCGACGGCATGTTCTCCTATTACAAAGCCCAATTTTGTGCACTCTGAAAATTTTCGCCAGATTTTGGCCAATATATCAGGAGAACATGAAGTCAAAAGAGGTATACTAAATTTCAGCTTCAAGGGCATCGCCTTAAAGTTGCAAATAAGAGGCGCAGGCCTTTCAAGAAGCTTTCGAAAATTCTGCGTCTCTTCGTGAAACAGTCACTGTCTCGAAACACCTGCGCCACTTCTCGCTCTTTGATTTGCTCTCCGGAGACATTACTTTGTTCCATCTCTTTCGACGGCATGTTCTCCTGTTACAAAGCCCAATTTTGTGTACTCTGAAAATTTTCACCAGATTTTGGCCAAAATATCAGGAGAACATGAAGTCGAAAGAGGTATACTAAATTTCAGCTTCAAATGCATCGCCTTAAAGTTGCAAATAAGAGGCGCAGGCCTTTCAAGAGGCGTTCGAAAATTCTGCGTCTCTTAGTTAAACAATCTGTCTCGAAACACCTGCGCCACTTCTCGCTCTTTGATTTGCTCTCCGGAGACATTACTTTGTTCCATCTCTTTCGACGGCATGTTCTCCTGTTACAAAGCCCAATTTTGTGTACTCTGAAAATTTTCGCCAGATTTTGGCCAAAATATCAGGAGAACATGAAGTCGAAAGAGGTATACTAAATTTCAGCTTCAAATGCATCGCCTTAAAGTTGCAAATAAGAGGCGCAGGCCTTTCAAGAGGCGTTCGAAAATTCTGCGTCTCTTCGTTAAACAATCTGTCTCGAAACACCTGCGACACTTCTCGCTCTTTGATTTGCTCTCCAGAGACGTTACTTTGTTCCATCTCTTTCGACGGCATGTTGTCCTGTTACAAAGCACAATTTTGTGTATTCTCGAAATTTTCGCCAGATTTTGGCCAATATATCAGGAGAAAATGAAGTGGAAAGAGGTATACTAAATTTCAGCTTCAAAGGCATCGCCTTAAAGTTGCAAATAAGAGGCGCAGGCCTTTCAAGAGGCGTTCGAAAATTCTGCGTCTCTTCGTTAAACAGTCACTGTCTCGAAACACCTGCGCCACTTCTCGCTCTTTGATTTGCTCTCCAGAGACGTTACTTTGTTCCATCTCTTTCGACGGCATGTTGTCCTGTTACAAAGCTCAATTTTGTGTATTCTCGAATTTTTCGCCAGATTTTGGCCAATATATCAGGAGAACATGAAGTGGAAAGAGGTATACTAAATTTCAGCTTCAAAGGCATCGCCTTAAACTTGCAATTAAGAGGCGCAGGCCTTTCAGGAGGCGTTCGAAAATTCTGCGTCTCTTCGTTAAACAGTCACTGTCTCGAAACACCTGCGCCACTTCTCGCTCTTTGATTTGCTCTCCGGAGACGTTACTTTGTGCCATCTCTTTCGACGGCATGTTGTCCTGTTACAAAGCCCAATTTTGTGCATTCTGAAAATTTTCGGCAGATTTTGGCCAATATATCAGGAGAACATGAACTCAAAAGAGGTATACTAAATTTCAGCTTCAAAGGCATCGCCTTAAAGTTGCAAATAAGAGGCGCAGGCCTTTCAGGAAGCTTTCGAAAATTCTGCGTCTCTTCGTGAAACAGTCACTGTCTCGAAACACCTGCGCCACTTCTCGCTCTTTGATTTGCTCTCCGGAGACATTACTTTGTTCCATCTCTTTCGACGGCATGTTCTCCTGTTACAAAGCCCAATTTTGTGTACTCTGAAAATTTTCGCCAGATTTTGGCCAATATATCAGGAGAAAATGAAGTGGAAAGAGGTATACTAAATTTCAGGTTCAAAGGCATCACCTTAAAGTTGCTAATAAGAGCCGCAGGCCGTTCAAGACGCGTTCGAAAATTCTGCGTCTCTTCGTTAGACAGTCACTGTCTCGAAACATCTGCGCCACTTCTCGCTCATTGATTTGCCCTCCGGAGACGTTACTTTGTGCCATCTCTTTCGACGGCATGTTCTCCTGTTACAAAGCACAATTCTGTGGATTCTGAAAATTTTCGCCAGATTTTGGCCAATATATCAGGAGAACATGAAGTGGAAAGAGGTATACTAAATTTCAGCTTCAAAGGCATCGCCTTAAAGTTGCAAATAAGAGGCGCAGGCCTTTCAAGAGGCGTTCGAAAATTCTGCGTCTCTTAGTTAAACAATCTGTCTCGAAACACCTGCGCCACTTCTCGCTCTTTGGTTTGCTCTCCAGAGACGTCACTCTGTTCCATCTCTTTCGACGGCATGTTGTCCTGTTACATAGCTCAATTTTGTGTATTCTCGAAATTTTCGCCAGATTTTGGCCAATATATCAGGAGAAAATTAAGTGGAAAGAGGTATACTAAATTTCAGCTTCAAAGGCATCGCCTTAAAGTTGCAAATAAGAGGCGCAGGCCTTTCAAGAGGCGTTCGAAAATTCTGCGTGTCTTCGTTAAACAGTCACTGTCTCGAAACATCTGCGCCACTTCTCGCTCATTGATTTGCCCTCCGGAGACGTTACTTTGTGCCATCTCTTTCGACGGCATGTTCTCCTGTTACAAAGCCCAATTCTGTGGATTCTGAAAATTTTCGCCAGATTTTGGCCAATATATCAGGAGAACATGAAGCGGAAAGAGGTATACTAAATTTCAGCTTCAAAGGCATCGCCTTAAAGTTGCAAATAAGAGGCGCAGGCCTTTCAAGAGGCGTTCGAAAATTCTGCGTGTCTTCGTTATACAGTCACTGTCTCGAAACATCTGCGCCACTTCTCGCTCTTTGATTTGCTCTCCGGAGACGTTACTTTGTGCCATCTCTTTCGACGGCATGTTCTCCTATTACAAAGCCCAATTTTGTGTACTCTGAAAATTTTCACCAGATTTTGGCCAAAATATCAGGAGAACATGAAGTCGAAAGAGGTATACTAAATTTCAGCTTCAAAGGCATCGCCTTAAAGTTGCAAATAAGAGGCGCAGGCCTTTCAAGAGGCGTTCGAAAATTCTGCGTCTCTTCGTTAAACAATCTGTCTCGAAACACCTGCGCCACTTCTCGCTCTTTGATTTGCTCTCCAGAGACGTTACTTTGTTCCATCTCTTTCGACGGCATGTTGTCCTGTTACAAAGCACAATTTTGTGTATTCTCGAAATTTTCGCCAGATTTTGGCCAATATATCAGGAGAAAATGAAGTGGAAAGAGGTATACTAAATTTCAGCTTCAAAGGCATCGCCTTAAAGTTGCAAATAAGAGGCGCAGGCCTTTCAAGAGGCGTTCGAAAATTCTGCGTCTCTTCGTTAAACAGTCACTGTCTCGAAACACCTGCGCCACTTCTCGCTCTTTGATTTGCTCTCCAGAGACGTTACTTTGTTCCACCTCTTTCGACGGCATGTTCTCCTGTTACAAAGCTCAATTTTGTGTATTCTCGAAATTTTCGCCAGATTTTGGCCAATATATCAGGAGAACATGAAGTGGAAAGAGGTATACTAAATTTCAGCTTCGAAGGCATCGCCTTAAACTTGCAATTAAGAGGCGCAGGCCTTTCAGGAGGCGTTCGAAAATTCTGCGTCTCTTCGTTAAACAGTCACTGTCTCGAAACACCTGCGCCACTTCTCGCTCTTTGCTTTGCTCTCCGGAGACGTTACTTTGTGCCATCTCTTTCGACGGCATGTTCTCCTGTTACAAAGCCCAATTTTGTGTACTCTGAAAATTTTCACCAGATTTTGGCCAAAATATCAGGAGAACATGAAGTCGAAAGAGGTATACTAAATTTCAGCTTCAAATGCATCGCCTTAAAGTTGCAAATAAGAGGCGCAGGCCTTTCAAGAGGCGTTCGAAAATTCTGCGTCTCTTAGTTAAACAATCTGTCTCGAAACACCTGCGCCACTTCTCGCTCTTTGATTTGCTCTCCAGAGACGTTACTTTGTTCCATCTCTTTCGACGGCATGTTGTCCTGTTACAAAGCACAATTTTGTGTATTCTCGAAATTTTCGCCAGATTTTGGCCAATATATCAGGAGAAAATGAAGTGGAAAGAGGTATACTAAATTTCAGCTTCAAAGGCATCGCCTTAAAGTTGCAAATAAGAGGCGCAGGCCTTTCAAGAGGCGTTCGAAAATTCTGCGTGTCTTCGTTAAACAGTCACTGTCTCGAAACATCTGCGCCACTTCTCGCTTTTTGATTTGCTCTCCGGAGACGTTACTTTGTACCATCTCTTTCGACGGCATGTTCTCCTATTACAAAGCCCAATTTTGTGCATTCTGAAAATTTTCGCCAGATTTTGGCCAATATATCAGGAGAACATGAAGTCAAAAGAGGTATACTAAATTTCAGCTTCAAAGGCATCGCCTTAAAGTTGCAAATAAGAGGCGCAGGCCTTTCAAGAAGCTTTCGAAAATTCTGCGCCTCTTCGTGAAACAGTCACTGTCTCGAAACACCTGCGCCACTTCTCGCTCTTTGATTTGCTCTCCGGAGACATTACTTTGTTCCATCTCTTTCGACGGCATGTTCTCCTGTTACAAAGCCCAATTTTGTGTACTCTGAAAATTTTCGCCAGATTTTGGCCAAAATATCAGGAGAACATGAAGTCGAAAGAGGTATACTAAATTTCAGCTTCAAATGCATCGCCTTAAAGTTGCAAATAAGAGGCGCAGGCCTTTCAGGAGGCGTTCGAAAATTCTGCGTCTCTTCGTTAAACAGTCACTGTCTCGAAACACCTGCGCAACTTCTCGCTCTTTGATTTGCTCTCCGGAGACGTTACTTTGTGCCATCTCTTTCGACGGCATGTTCTCCTATTACAAAGCCCAATTTTGTGTATTCTCGAAATTTTCGCCAGATTTTGGCCAATATATCAGGAGAAAATGAAGTGGAAAGAGGTATACTAAATTTCAGCTTCAAAGGCATCGCCTTAAAGTTGCAAATAAGAGGCGCAGGCCTTTCAAGAGGCGTTCGAAAATTCTGCGTCTCTTCGTTAAACAGTCACTGTCTCGAAACGCCTGCGCCACTTCTCGCTCTTTGATTTGCTCTCCAGAGACGTTACTTTGTTCCATCTCTTTCGACGGCATGTTGTCCTGTTACAAAGCACAATTTTGTGTATTCTCGAAATTTTCGCCAGATTTTGGCCAATATATCAGGAGAAAATGAAGTGGAAAGAGGTATACTAAATTTCAGCTTCAAAGGCATCGCCTTAAAGTTGCAAATAAGAGGCGCAGGCCTTTCAAGAGGCGTTCGAAAATTCTGCGTCTCTTCGTTAAACAATCTGTCTCGAAACACCTGCGCCACTTCTCGCTCTTTGATTTGCTCTCCAGAGACGTTACTTTGTTCCATCTCTTTCGACGGCATGTTCTCCTGTTACAAAGCCCAATTTTGTGTACTCTGAAAATTTTCGCCAGATTTTGGCCAATATATCAGGAGAAAATGAAGTGGAAAGAGGTATACTAAATTTCAGGTTCAAAGGCATCACCTTAAAGTTGCAAATAAGAGCCGCAGGCCGTTCAAGACGCGTTCGAAAATTCAGCGTCTCTTCGTTAAACAGTCACTGTCTCGAAACATCTGCGCCACTTCTCGCTCATTGATTTGCCCTCCGGAGACGTTACTTTGTGCCATCTCTTTCGACGGCATGTTCTCCTGTTACAAAGCACAATTCTGTGGATTCTGAAAATTTTCGCCAGATTTTGGCCAATATATCAGGAGAACATGAAGTGGAAAGAGGTATACTAAATTTCAGCTTCAAAGGCATCGCCTTAAAGTTGCAAATAAGAGGCGCAGGCCTTTCAAGAGGCGTTCGAAAATTCTGCGTCTCTTAGTTAAACAATCTGTCTCGAAACACCTGCGCCACTTCTCGCTCTTTGATTTGCTCTCCAGAGACGTTACTTTGTTCCATCTCTTTCGACGGCATGTTGTCCTGTTACAAAGCACAATTTTGTGTATTCTCGAAATTTTCGCCAGATTTTGGCCAATATATCAGGAGAAAATGAAGTGGAAAGAGGTATACTAAATTTCAGCTTCAAAGGCATCGCCTTAAAGTTGCAAATAAGAGGCGCAGGCCTTTCAAGAGGCGTTCGAAAATTCTGCGTGTCTTCGTTAAACAGTCACTGTCTCGAAACATCTGCGCCACTTCTCGCTTTTTGATTTGCTCTCCGGAGACGTTACTTTGTACCATCTCTTTCGACGGCATGTTCTCCTATTACAAAGCCCAATTTTGTGCATTCTGAAAATTTTCGCCAGATTTTGGCCAATATATCAGGAGAACATGAAGTCAAAAGAGGTATACTAAATTTCAGCTTCAAAGGCATCGCCTTAAAGTTGCAAATAAGAGGCGCAGGCCTTTCAAGAAGCTTTCGAAAATTCTGCGCCTCTTCGTGAAACAGTCACTGTCTCGAAACACCTGCGCCACTTCTCGCTCTTTGATTTGCTCTCCGGAGACATTACTTTGTTCCATCTCTTTCGACGGCATGTTCTCCTGTTACAAAGCCCAATTTTGTGTACTCTGAAAATTTTCGCCAGATTTTGGCCAAAATATCAGGAGAACATGAAGTCGAAAGAGGTATACTAAATTTCAGCTTCAAATGCATCGCCTTAAAGTTGCAAATAAGAGGCGCAGGCCTTTCAGGAGGCGTTCGAAAATTCTGCGTCTCTTCGTTAAACAGTCACTGTCTCGAAACACCTGCGCAACTTCTCGCTCTTTGATTTGCTCTCCGGAGACGTTACTTTGTGCCATCTCTTTCGACGGCATGTTCTCCTATTACAAAGCCCAATTTTGTGTATTCTCGAAATTTTCGCCAGATTTTGGCCAATATATCAGGAGAAAATGAAGTGGAAAGAGGTATACTAAATTTCAGCTTCAAAGGCATCGCCTTAAAGTTGCAAATAAGAGGCGCAGGCCTTTCAAGAGGCGTTCGAAAATTCTGCGTCTCTTCGTTAAACAGTCACTGTCTCGAAACGCCTGCGCCACTTCTCGCTCTTTGATTTGCTCTCCAGAGACGTTACTTTGTTCCATCTCTTTCGACGGCATGTTGTCCTGTTACAAAGCACAATTTTGTGTATTCTCGAAATTTTCGCCAGATTTTGGCCAATATATCAGGAGAAAATGAAGTGGAAAGAGGTATACTAAATTTCAGCTTCAAAGGCATCGCCTTAAAGTTGCAAATAAGAGGCGCAGGCCTTTCAAGAGGCGTTCGAAAATTCTGCGTGTCTTCGTTAAACAGTCACTGTCTCGAAACATCTGCGCCACTTCTCGCTCATTGATTTGCCCTCCGGAGACGTTACTTTGTGCCATCTCTTTCGACGGCATGTTCTCCTGTTACAAAGCCCAATTCTGTGGATTCTGAAAATTTTCGCCAGGTTTTGGCCAAAATATCAGGAGAACATGAAGTCGAAAGAGGTATACTAAATTTCAGCTTCAAATGCATCGCCTTAAAGTTGCAAATAAGAGGCGCAGGCCTTTCAAGAGGCGTTCGAAAATTCTGCGTCTCTTAGTTAAACAATCTGTCTCGAAACACCTGCGCCACTTCTCGCTCTTTGATTTGGTCTCCAGAGACGTTACTTTGTTCCATCTCTTTCGACGGCATGTTGTCCTGTTACAAAGCACAATTTTGTGTATTCTCGAAATTTTCGCCAGATTTTGGCCAATATATCAGGAGAAAATGAAGTGGAAAGAGGTATACTAAATTTCAGCTTCAAAGGCATCGCCTTAAAGTTGCAAATAAGAGGCGCAGGCCTTTCAAGAGGCGTTCGAAAATTCTGCGTGTCTTCGTTAAACAGTCACTGTCTCGAAACATCTGCGCCACTTCTCGCTTTTTGATTTGCTCTCCGGAGACGTTACTTTGTACCATCTCTTTCGACGGCATGTTCTCCTATTACAAAGCCCAATTTTGTGCATTCTGAAAATTTTCGCCAGATTTTGGCCAATATATCAGGAGAACATGAAGTCAAAAGAGGTATACTAAATTTCAGCTTCAAAGGCATCGCCTTAAAGTTGCAAATAAGAGGCGCAGGCCTTTCAAGAAGCTTTCGAAAATTCTGCGCCTCTTCGTGAAACAGTCACTGTCTCGAAACACCTGCGCCACTTCTCGCTCTTTGATTTGCTCTCCGGAGACATTACTTTGTTCCATCTCTTTCGACGGCATGTTCTCCTGTTACAAAGCCCAATTTTGTGTACTCTGAAAATTTTCGCCAGATTTTGGCCAAAATATCAGGAGAACATGAAGTCGAAAGAGGTATACTAAATTTCAGCTTCAAATGCATCGCCTTAAAGTTGCAAATAAGAGGCGCAGGCCTTTCAGGAGGCGTTCGAAAATTCTGCGTCTCTTCGTTAAACAGTCACTGTCTCGAAACACCTGCGCAACTTCTCGCTCTTTGATTTGCTCTCCGGAGACGTTACTTTGTGCCATCTCTTTCGACGGCATGTTCTCCTATTACAAAGCCCAATTTTGTGTATTCTCGAAATTTTCGCCAGATTTTGGCCAATATATCAGGAGAAAATGAAGTGGAAAGAGGTATACTAAATTTCAGCTTCAAAGGCATCGCCTTAAAGTTGCAAATAAGAGGCGCAGGCCTTTCAAGAGGCGTTCGAAAATTCTGCGTGTCTTCGTTAAACAGTCACTGTCTCGAAACATCTGCGCCACTTCTCGCTCATTGATTTGCCCTCCGGAGACGTTACTTTGTGCCATCTCTTTCGACGGCATGTTCTCCTGTTACAAAGCCCAATTCTGTGGATTCTGAAAATTTTCGCCAGATTTTGGCCAATATATCAGGAGAACATGAAGTGGAAAGAGGTATACTAAATTTCAGCTTCGAAGGCATCGCCTTAAACATGCAATTAGGAGGCGCAGGCCTTTCAGGAGGCGTTCGAAAATTCTGCGTGTCTTCGTTATACAGTCACTGTCTCGAAACATCTGCGCCACTTCTCGCTCTTTGATTTGCTCTCCGGAGACGTTACTTTGTGCCATCTCTTTCGACGGCATGTTCTCCTATTACAAAGCCCAATTTTGTGTACTCTGAAAATTTTCACCAGATTTTGGCCAAAATATCAGGAGAACATGAAGTCGAAAGAGGTATACTAAATTTCAGCTTCAAAGGCATCGCCTTAAAGTTGCAAATAAGAGGCGCAGGCCTTTCAAGAGGCGTTCGAAAATTCTGCGTCTCTTCGTTAAACAATCTGTCTCGAAACACCTGCGCCACTTCTCGCTCTTTGATTTGCTCTCCAGAGACGTTACTTTGTTCCATCTCTTTCGACGGCATGTTCTCCTGTTACAAAGCCCAATTTTGTGTACTCTGAAAATTTTCGCCAGATTTTGGCCAATATATCAGGAGAAAATGAAGTGGAAAGAGGTATACTAAATTTCAGGTTCAAAGGCATCACCTTAAAGTTGCAAATAAGAGCCGCAGGCCGTTCAAGACGCGTTCGAAAATTCAGCGTCTCTTCGTTAAACAGTCACTGTCTCGAAACATCTGCGCCACTTCTCGCTCATTGATTTGCCCTCCGGAGACGTTACTTTGTGCCATCTCTTTCGACGGCATGTTCTCCTGTTACAAAGCACAATTCTGTGGATTCTGAAAATTTTCGCCAGATTTTGGCCAATATATCAGGAGAACATGAAGTGGAAAGAGGTATACTAAATTTCAGCTTCAAAGGCATCGCCTTAAAGTTGCAAATAAGAGGCGCAGGCCTTTCAAGAGGCGTTCGAAAATTCTGCGTCTCTTAGTTAAACAATCTGTCTCGAAACACCTGCGCCACTTCTCGCTCTTTGATTTGCTCTCCAGAGACGTTACTTTGTCCATCTCTTTCGACGGCATGTTGTCCTGTTACAAAGCACAATTTTGTGTATTCTCGAAATTTTCGCCAGATTTTGGCCAATATATCAGGAGAAAATGAAGTGGAAAGAGGTATACTAAATTTCAGCTTCAAAGGCATCGCCTTAAAGTTGCAAATAAGAGGCGCAGGCCTTTCAAGAGGCGTTCGAAAATTCTGCGTGTCTTCGTTAAACAGTCACTGTCTCGAAACATCTGCGCCACTTCTCGCTTTTTGATTTGCTCTCCGGAGACGTTACTTTGTACCATCTCTTTCGACGGCATGTTCTCCTATTACAAAGCCCAATTTTGTGCATTCTGAAAATTTTCGCCAGATTTTGGCCAATATATCAGGAGAACATGAAGTCAAAAGAGGTATACTAAATTTCAGCTTCAAAGGCATCGCCTTAAAGTTGCAAATAAGAGGCGCAGGCCTTTCAAGAAGCTTTCGAAAATTCTGCGCCTCTTCGTGAAACAGTCACTGTCTCGAAACACCTGCGCCACTTCTCGCTCTTTGATTTGCTCTCCGGAGACATTACTTTGTTCCATCTCTTTCGACGGCATGTTCTCCTGTTACAAAGCCCAATTTTGTGTACTCTGAAAATTTTCGCCAGATTTTGGCCAAAATATCAGGAGAACATGAAGTCGAAAGAGGTATACTAAATTTCAGCTTCAAATGCATCGCCTTAAAGTTGCAAATAAGAGGCGCAGGCCTTTCAGGAGGCGTTCGAAAATTCTGCGTCTCTTCGTTAAACAGTCACTGTCTCGAAACACCTGCGCAACTTCTCGCTCTTTGATTTGCTCTCCGGAGACGTTACTTTGTGCCATCTCTTTCGACGGCATGTTCTCCTATTACAAAGCCCAATTTTGTGTATTCTCGAAATTTTCGCCAGATTTTGGCCAATATATCAGGAGAAAATGAAGTGGAAAGAGGTATACTAAATTTCAGCTTCAAAGGCATCGCCTTAAAGTTGCAAATAAGAGGCGCAGGCCTTTCAAGAGGCGTTCGAAAATTCTGCGTGTCTTCGTTAAACAGTCACTGTCTCGAAACATCTGCGCCACTTCTCGCTCATTGATTTGCCCTCCGGAGACGTTACTTTGTGCCATCTCTTTCGACGGCATGTTCTCCTGTTACAAAGCCCAATTCTGTGGATTCTGAAAATTTTCGCCAGATTTTGGCCAATATATCAGGAGAACATGAAGTGGAAAGAGGTATACTAAATTTCAGCTTCGAAGGCATCGCCTTAAACTTGCAATTAAGAGGCGCAGGCCTTTCAGGAGGCGTTCGAAAATTCTGCGTGTCTTCGTTATACAGTCACTGTCTCGAAACATCTGCGCCACTTCTCGCTCTTTGATTTGCTCTCCGGAGACGTTACTTTGTGCCATCTCTTTCGACGGCATGTTCTCCTATTACAAAGCCCAATTTTGTGTACTCTGAAAATTTTCACCAGATTTTGGCCAAAATATCAGGAGAACATGAAGTCGAAAGAGGTATACTAAATTTCAGCTTCAAAGGCATCGCCTTAAAGTTGCAAATAAGAGGCGCAGGCCTTTCAAGAGGCGTTCGAAAATTCTGCGTCTCTTCGTTAAACAATCTGTCTCGAAACACCTGCGCCACTTCTCGCTCTTTGATTTGCTCTCCAGAGACGTTACTTTGTTCCATCTCTTTCGACGGCATGTTCTCCTGTTACAAAGCCCAATTTTGTGTACTCTGAAAATTTTCGCCAGATTTTGGCCAATATATCAGGAGAAAATGAAGTGGAAAGAGGTATACTAAATTTCAGGTTCAAAGGCATCACCTTAAAGTTGCAAATAAGAGCCGCAGGCCGTTCAAGACGCGTTCGAAAATTCAGCGTCTCTTCGTTAAACAGTCACTGTCTCGAAACATCTGCGCCACTTCTCGCTCATTGATTTGCCCTCCGGAGACGTTACTTTGTGCCATCTCTTTCGACGGCATGTTCTCCTGTTACAAAGCACAATTCTGTGGATTCTGAAAATTTTCGCCAGATTTTGGCCAATATATCAGGAGAACATGAAGTGGAAAGAGGTATACTAAATTTCAGCTTCAAAGGCATCGCCTTAAAGTTGCAAATAAGAGGCGCAGGCCTTTCAAGAGGCGTTCGAAAATTCTGCGTCTCTTAGTTAAACAATCTGTCTCGAAACACCTGCGCCACTTCTCGCTCTTTGATTTGCTCTCCAGAGACGTTACTTTGTCCATCTCTTTCGACGGCATGTTGTCCTGTTACAAAGCACAATTTTGTGTATTCTCGAAATTTTCGCCAGATTTTGGCCAATATATCAGGAGAAAATGAAGTGGAAAGAGGTATACTAAATTTCAGCTTCAAAGGCATCGCCTTAAAGTTGCAAATAAGAGGCGCAGGCCTTTCAAGAGGCGTTCGAAAATTCTGCGTGTCTTCGTTAAACAGTCACTGTCTCGAAACATCTGCGCCACTTCTCGCTTTTTCATTTGCTCTCCGGAGACGTTACTTTGTACCATCTCTTTCGACGGCATGTTCTCCTATTACAAAGCCCAATTTTGTGCATTCTGAAAATTTTCGCCAGATTTTGGCCAATATATCAGGAGAACATGAAGTCAAAAGAGGTATACTAAATTTCAGCTTCAAAGGCATCGCCTTAAAGTTGCAAATAAGAGGCGCAGGCCTTTCAAGAAGCTTTCGAAAATTCTGCGCCTCTTCGTGAAACAGTCACTGTCTCGAAACACCTGCGCCACTTCTCGCTCTTTGATTTGCTCTCCGGAGACATTACTTTGTTCCATCTCTTTCGACGGCATGTTCTCCTGTTACAAAGCCCAATTTTGTGTACTCTGAAAATTTTCGCCAGATTTTGGCCAAAATATCAGGAGAACATGAAGTCGAAAGAGGTATACTAAATTTCAGCTTCAAATGCATCGCCTTAAAGTTGCAAATAAGAGGCGCAGGCCTTTCAGGAGGCGTTCGAAAATTCTGCGTCTCTTCGTTAAACAGTCACTGTCTCGAAACACCTGCGCAACTTCTCGCTCTTTGATTTGCTCTCCGGAGACGTTACTTTGTGCCATCTCTTTCGACGGCATGTTCTCCTATTACAAAGCCCAATTTTGTGTATTCTCGAAATTTTCGCCAGATTTTGGCCAATATATCAGGAGAAAATGAAGTGGAAAGAGGTATACTAAATTTCAGCTTCAAAGGCATCGCCTTAAAGTTGCAAATAAGAGGCGCAGGCCTTTCAAGAGGCGTTCGAAAATTCTGCGTCTCTTCGTTAAACAGTCACTGTCTCGAAACGCCTGCGCCACTTCTCGCTCTTTGATTTGCTCTCCAGAGACGTTACTTTGTGCCATCTCTTTCGACGGCATGTTCTCCTATTACAAAGCCCAATTTTGTGTACTCTGAAAATTTTCACCAGATTTTGGCCAAAATATCAGGAGAACATGAAGTCGAAAGAGGTATACTAAATTTCAGCTTCAAAGGCATCGCCTTAAAGTTGCAAATAAGAGGCGCAGGCCTTTCAAGAGGCGTTCGAAAATTCTGCGTCTCTTCGTTAAACAATCTGTCTCGAAACACCTGCGCCACTTCTCGCTCTTTGATTTGCTCTCCAGAGACGTTACTTTGTTCCATCTCTTTCGACGGCATGTTCTCCTGTTACAAAGCCCAATTTTGTGTACTCTGAAAATTTTCGCCAGATTTTGGCCAATATATCAGGAGAAAATGAAGTGGAAAGAGGTATACTAAATTTCAGGTTCAAAGGCATCACCTTAAAGTTGCAAATAAGAGCCGCAGGCCGTTCAAGACGCGTTCGAAAATTCAGCATCTCTTCGTTAAACAGTCACTGTCTCGAAACATCTGCGCCACTTCTCGCTCATTGATTTGCCCTCCGGAGACGTTACTTTGTGCCATCTCTTTCGACGGCATGTTCTCCTGTTACAAAGCACAATTCTGTGGATTCTGAAAATTTTCGCCAGATTTTGGCCAATATATCAGGAGAACATGAAGTGGAAAGAGGTATACTAAATTTCAGCTTCAAAGGCATCGCCTTAAAGTTGCAAATAAGAGGCGCAGGCCTTTCAAGAGGCGTTCGAAAATTCTGCGTCTCTTCGTTAAACAGTCACTGTCTCGAAACACCTGCGCCACTTCTCGCTCTTTGATTTGCTCTCCAGAGACGTTACTTTGTTCCATCTCTTTCGACGGCATGTTGTCCTGTTACAAAGCTCAATTTTGTGTATTCTCGAAATTTTCGCCAGATTTTGGCCAATATATCAGGAGAACATGAAGTGGAAAGAGGTATACTAAATTTCAGCTTCAAAGGCATCGCCTTAAACTTGCAATTAAGAGGCGCAGGCCTTTCAGGAGGCGTTCGAAAATTCTGCGTCTCTTCGTTAAACAGTCACTGTCTCGAAACACCTGCGCCACTTCTCGCTCTTTGATTTGCTCTCCGGAGACGTTACTTTGTGCCATCTCTTTCGACGGCATGTTGTCCTGTTACAAAGCCCAATTTTGTGCATTCTGAAAATTTTCGGCAGATTTTGGCCAATATATCAGGAGAACATGAACTCAAAAGAGGTATACTAAATTTCAGCTTCAAAGGCATCGCCTTAAAGTTGCAAATAAGAGGCGCAGGCCTTTCAAGAAGCTTTCGAAAATTCTGCGTCTCTTCGTGAAACAGTCACTGTCTCGAAACACCTGCGCCACTTCTCGCTCTTTGATTTGCTCTCCGGAGACATTACTTTGTTCCATCTCTTTCGACGGCATGTTCTCCTGTTACAAAGCCCAATTTTGTGTACTCTGAAAATTTTCGCCAGATTTTGGCCAATATATCAGGAGAAAATGAAGTGGAAAGAGGTATACTAAATTTCAGGTTCAAAGGCATCACCTTAAAGTTGCAAATAAGAGCCGCAGGCCGTTCAAGACGCGTTCGAAAATTCTGCGTCTCTTCGTTAAACAGTCACTGTCTCGAAACATCTGCGCCACGTCTCGCTCATTGATTTGCCCTCCGGAGACGTTACTTTGTGCCATCTCTTTCGACGGCATGTTCTCCTGTTACAAAGCACAATTCTGTGGATTCTGAAAATTTTCGCCAGATTTTGGCCAATATATCAGGAGAACATGAAGTGGAAAGAGGTATACTAAATTTCAGCTTCAAAGGCATCGCCTTAAAGTTGCAAATAAGAGGCGCAGGCCTTTCAAGAGGCGTTCGAAAATTCTGCGTCTCTTAGTTAAACAATCTGTCTCGAAACACCTGCGCCACTTCTCGCTCTTTGATTTGCTCTCCAGAGACGTTACTTTGTTCCATCTCTTTCGACGGCATGTTCTCCTGTTACAAAGCCCAATTTTGTGTACTCTGAAAATTTTCGCCAGATTTTGGCCAATATATCAGGAGAAAATGAAGTGGAAAGAGGTATACTAAATTTCAGGTTCAAAGGCATCACCTTAAAGTTGCAAATAAGAGCCGCAGGCCGTTCAAGACGCGTTCGAAAATTCAGCGTCTCTTCGTTAAACAGTCACTGTCTCGAAACATCTGCGCCACTTCTCGCTCATTGATTTGCCCTCCGGAGACGTTACTTTGTGCCATCTCTTTCGACGGCATGTTCTCCTGTTACAAAGCACAATTCTGTGGATTCTGAAAATTTTCGCCAGATTTTGGCCAATATATCAGGAGAACATGAAGTGGAAAGAGGTATACTAAATTTCAGCTTCAAAGGCATCGCCTTAAAGTTGCAAATAAGAGGCGCAGGCCTTTCAAGAGGCGTTCGAAAATTCTGCGTCTCTTAGTTAAACAATCTGTCTCGAAACACCTGCGCCACTTCTCGCTCTTTGATTTGCTCTCCAGAGACGTTACTTTGTTCCATCTCTTTCGACGGCATGTTGTCCTGTTACAAAGCACAATTTTGTGTATTCTCGAAATTTTCGCCAGATTTTGGCCAATATATCAGGAGAAAATGAAGTGGAAAGAGGTATACTAAATTTCAGCTTCAAAGGCATCGCCTTAAAGTTGCAAATAAGAGGCGCAGGCCTTTCAAGAGGCGTTCGAAAATTCTGCGTGTCTTCGTTAAACAGTCACTGTCTCGAAACATCTGCGCCACTTCTCGCTTTTTGATTTGCTCTCCGGAGACGTTACTTTGTACCATCTCTTTCGACGGCATGTTCTCCTATTACAAAGCCCAATTTTGTGCATTCTGAAAATTTTCGCCAGATTTTGGCCAATATATCAGGAGAACATGAACTCAAAAGAGGTATACTAAATTTCAGCTTCAAAGGCATCGCCTTAAACTTGCAAATAAGAGGCGCAGGCCTTTCAAGAAGCTTTCGAAATTCTGCGCCTCTTCGTGAAACAGTCACTGTCTCGAAACACCTGCGCCACTTCTCGCTCTTTGATTTGCTCTCCGGAGACATTACTTTGTTCCATCTCTTTCGACGGCATGTTCTCCTGTTACAAAGCCCAATTTTGTGTACTCTGAAAATTTTCGCCAGATTTTGGCCAAAATATCAGGAGAACATGAAGTCGAAAGAGGTATACTAAATTTCAGCTTCAAATGCATCGCCTTAAAGTTGCAAATAAGA
>NW_027487153.1:0-17258 GCF_050908995.1 Andrena cerasifolii | reverse complement strand
TAAAACGAGTAAAACGAGTAAAACGAGTAAAACGAGTAAAACGAGTAAAACGAGTAAAACGAGTAAAACGAGTAAAACGAGTAAAACGAGTAAAACGAGTAAAACGAGTAAAACGAGTAAAACGAGTAAAACGAGTAAAACGAGTAAAACGAGTAAAACGAGTAAAACGAGTAAAACGAGTAAAACGAGTAAAACGAGTAAAACGAGTAAAACGAGTAAAACGAGTAAAACGAGTAAAACGAGTAAAACGAGTAAAACGAGTAAAACGAGTAAAACGAGTAAAACGAGTAAAACGAGTAAAACGAGTAAAACGAGTAAAACGAGTAAAACGAGTAAAACGAGTAAAACGAGTAAAACGAGTAAAACGAGTAATACGAGTAAAACGAGTAAAACGAGTAAAACGAGTAAAACGAGTAAAACGAGTAAAACGAGTAAAACTAGTAAAACGAGTAAAGCGAGTAAACCGAGTAAAACGGGTAAAACGAGTAAAACGAGTAAAACGAGTAAAACGAGTAAAACGAGTAAAACGAGTAAAACGAGTAAAACGAGTAAAACGAGTAAAACGAGTAAAACGAGTAAAACGAGTAAAACGAGTAAAACGAGTAAAACGAGTAAAACGAGTAAAACGAGTAAAACGAGTAAAACGAGTAAAACGAGTAAAACGAGTAAAACGAGTAAAACGAGTAAAACGAGTAAAACGAGTAAAACGAGTAAAACGAGTAAAACGAGTAAAACGAGTAAAACGAGTAAAACGAGTAAAACGAGTAAAACGAGTAAAACGAGTAAAACGAGTAAAACGAGTAAAACGAGTAAAACGAGTAAAACGAGTAAAACGAGTAAAACGAGTAAAACGAGTAAAACGAGTAAAACGAGTAAAACGAGTAAAACGAGTAAAACGAGTAATACGAGTAAAACGAGTAAAACGAGTAAAACGAGTAAAACGAGTATAGCGAGTAAAACGAGTATAGCGAGTAAAACGAGTAAAACGAGTAAAACGAGTAAAACGAGTAAAACGAGTAAAACGGGTAAAACTAGTAAAACTAGTAAAACGAGTAAAACGAGTAAAACGAGTAAAACGAGTAAAACGAGTAAAACGAGTAAAACGAGTAAAACGAGTAAAACGAGTAAAACGAGTAAAACGAGTAAAACGAGTAAAACGAGTAATACGAGTAAAACTAGTAAAACGAGTAAAACGAGTAAAACGAGTGATGCGAGTAAAACGAGTAAAGCGGGTAAAACGGGTAAAACGGGTAAAACGGGTAAAACGAGTAAAACGAGTAAAACGAGTAAAACGAGTAAAACGAGTAAATCGAGTAAAACGAGTAAAACGAGTAAATCGAGTAAATCGAGTAAAACGAGTAAAACGAGTAAAACGAGTAAAACGAGTAAAACGAGTAAAACGAGTAAAACGAGTAAAACGAGTAAAACGAGTAAAACGAGTAATACGAGTAAAACGAGTAAAACGAGTAAAACGAGTAAAACGAGTAATACGAGTAAAACGAGTAATACGAGTAAAACGAGTAAAACGAGTAAAACGAGTAAAACGAGTAAAACGAGTAAAACGAGTAAAACGAGTAAAACGAGTAAAACGAGTAAAACGAGTAAAACGAGTAAAACGAGTAAAACGAGTAAAACGAGTAAAACGAGTAAAACGAGTAAAACGAGTAAAACGAGTAAAACGAGTAAAACGAGTAAAACGAGTAAAACGAGTAAAACGAGTAAAACGAGTAAAACGAGTAAAACGAGTAAAACGAGTAAAACGAGTAAAACTAGTAAAACGAGTAAAACGAGTAAAACGAGTAAAACGAGTAAAACGAGTAAAACGAGTAATACGAGTAAAACGAGTAAAACGAGTAAAACGAGTAAAACGAGTAAAACGAGTAAAACTAGTAAAACGAGTAAAGCGAGTAAACCGAGTAAAACGGGTAAAACGAGTAAAACGAGTAAAACGAGTAAAACGAGTAAAACGAGTAAAACGAGTAAAACGGGTAAAACGAGTAAAACGGGTAAAACGAGTAAAACGAGTAAAACGAGTAATACGAGTAAAACGAGTAATACGAGTAAAACGAGTAAAACGAGTAAAACGAGTAAAACGAGTAAAACGAGTAAAACGAGTAAAACGAGTAAAACGAGTAAAACGAGTAAAACGAGTAAAACGAGTAAAACGAGTAAAACGAGTAAAACGGGTAAAACTAGTAAAACGAGTAATACGAGTAAAACTAGTAAAACGAGTAAAACGAGTAAAACGAGTAAAACGAGTAAAACGAGTAAAACGAGTAAAACGAGTAAAACGAGTAAAACGAGTAAAACGAGTAAAACGAGTAAAACGAGTAAAACGAGTAAAACGAGTAAAACGAGTAAAACGAGTAAAACGAGTAAAACGAGTAAAACGAGTAAAACGAGTAAAACGAGTAAAACGAGTAAAACGAGTAAAACGAGTAAAACGAGTAAAACGAGTAAAACGAGTAAAACGAGTAAAACGAGTAAAACGAGTAAAACGAGTAAAACGAGTAAAACGAGTAAAACGAGTAAAACGAGTAAAACGAGTAAAACTAGTAAAACGAGTAAAACGAGTAAAACGAGTAAACCGAGTAAAACGGGTAAAACGAGTAAAACGAATAAAACGAGTCAAACGAGTAAAACGGGTAAAACTAGTAAAACGAGTAAAACGAGTAAAACTAGTAAAACTAGTAAAACGAGTAAAACTAGTAAAACGAGTAAAACGAGTAAAGCGAGTAAAGCGAGTAAACCGAGTAAAACGGGTAAAACGAGTAAAACGAGTAAAACGAGTAAAACGAGTAAAACGAGTAAAACGAGGAAAACGAGTAAAACGAGTAAAACGAGTAAAACGAGTAAAACGGGTAAAACTAGTAAAACGAGTAAAACGAGTAAAACTAGTAAAACTAGTAAAACGAGTAAAACGAGTAAAACGAGTAAAGCGAGTAAAGCGAGTAAAACGGGTAAAACGGGTAAAACGAGTAAAACGAGTAAAACGAGTAAAACGAGTAAAACGAGTAAAACGGGTAAAACTAGTAAAACGAGTAAAACTAGTAAAACGAGTAAAACGAGTAAAACGAGTAAAACGAGTAAAACGAGTAAAACGAGTAAAACGAGTAAAACGAGTAAAACGAGTAATACGAGTAAAACGAGTAAAACGAGTAAAACGAGTAAAACGAGTAAAACGAGTAAAACGAGTAAAACGAGTAAAACGAGTAAAACGAGTAAAACGAGTAAAACGAGTAAAACGAGTAAAACGAGTAAAACGAGTAAAACGAGTAAAACGAGTAAAACGAGTAAAACGAGTAAAACGAGTAAATCTAGTAAATCTAGTAAAACTAGTAAAACTAGTAAAACGAGTAAAACGAGTGAAACGAGTCAAGCGAGTGAAACGGGTAAAACGAGTAAAACGAGTAAAACGAGTAAAACGGGTAAAACGAGTAAAACGAGTAAAACGTGTAAAACGAGTAAAACGAGTAAAACGAGTAAAACGAGTAAAACGAGTAAAACGAGTAAAACGAGTAAAACGAGTAAAACGAGTAAAACGAGTAAAACGAGTAAAACGAGTAAAACGAGTAAAACGAGTAAAACGAGTAAAACGAGTAAAACGAGTAAAACGAGTAAAACGAGTAAAACGAGTAAAACGAGTAAAACGAGTAAAACTAGTAAAACGAGTAAAACGAGTAAAGCGAGTAAAACGAGTAAAACGGGTAAAACGGGTAAAACGAGTAAAACGAGTAAAACGAGTAAAACGAGTAAAACGAGTAAAACGAGTAAAACGAGTAAAACGAGTAAAACGAGTAAAACGAGTAAAACGAGTAAAACGAGTAAAACGAGTAAAACGAGTAAAACGAGTAAAACGAGTAAAACGAGTAAAACGAGTAAAACGAGTAAAACGAGTAAAACGAGTAAAACGAGTAAAACGAGTAAAACGAGTAAAACGAGTAAAACGAGTAAAACGAGTAAAACGAGTAAAACGAGTAAAACGAGTAAAACGAGTAAAACGAGTAAAACGAGTAAAACGAGTAAAACGAGTAAAACGAGTAAAACGAGTAAAACGAGTAAAACGAGTAAAACGAGTAAAACGAGTAAAACGAGTAAAACGAGTAAAACGAGTAAAACGAGTAAAACGAGTAAAACGAGTAATACGAGTAAAACGAGTAAAACGAGTAAAACGAGTAATACGAGTAAAACGAGTAAAACGAGTAAAACGAGTAATACGAGTAAAACGAGTAAAACTAGTAAAACGAGTGATGCGAGTAAAACGAGTAAAGCGGGTAAAACGGGTAAAACGGGTAAAACGGGTAAAACGAGTAAAACGAGTAAAACGAGTAAAACGAGTAAAACGAGTAAATCGAGTAAAACGAGTAAATCGAGTAAAACGAGTAAAACGAGTAAAACGAGTAAAACGAGAAAAACTAGTAAAACTAGTAAAACGAGTAAAACTAGTAAAACTAGTAAAACGAGTAAAACGAGTAAAACGAGTAAAACGAGTAAAACGAGTAAAACGAGTAAAGCGGGTAAAACGGGTAAAACGGGTAAAACGGGTAAAACGGGTAAAACGAGTAAAACGAGTAAAACGAGTAAAACGAGTAAAACGAGTAAATCGAGTAAAACGAGTAAATCGAGTAAAACGAGTAAAACGAGTAAAACGAGTAAAACGAGTAAAACGAGTAAAACGAGTAAAACGAGTAAAACGGGTAAAACTAGTAAAACGAGTAAAACGAGTAAAACTAGTAAAACGAGTAAAACTAGTAAAACCAGTAAAACGAGTAAAACGAGTAAAGCGAGTAAAGCGAGTAAAGCGAGTAAAACGGGTAAAACGAGTAAAACGAGTAAAACGAGTAAAACGAGTAAAACGAGTAAAACGAGTAAAACGAGTAAAACGAGTAAAACGAGTAAAACGAGTAAAACGAGTAAAACGAGTAAAACGAGTAAAACGAGTAAAACGAGTAAAACGAGTAAAACGAGTAAAACGAGTAAAACGAGTAAAACGAGTAAAACGAGTAAAACGAGTAAAACGAGTAAAACGAGTAAAACGAGTAAAACGAGTAAAACGAGTAAAACGAGTAAAACGAGTAAAACGAGTAAAACGAGTAAAACGAGTAAAACTAGTAAAACGAGTAAAACGAGTAAAACGAGTAAAACGAGTAAAACGAGTAAAACGAGTAATACGAGTAAAACGAGTAAAACGAGTAAAACGAGTAAAACGAGTAAAACGAGTAAAACGAGTAAAACGAGTAAAACGAGTAAAACGAGTAAAACGAGTAAAACGAGTAAAACGAGTAAAACGAGTAATACGAGTAAAACGAGTAAAACGAGTAAAACGAGTAAAACGAGTAAAACGAGTAAAACGAGTAAAACGAGTAAAACGAGTAAAACGAGTAAAACGAGTAATACGAGTAAAACGAGTAAAACTAGTAAAACGAGTGATGCGAGTAAAACGAGTAAAGCGGGTAAAACGGGTAAAACGGGTAAAACGGGTAAAACGGGTAAAACGAGTAAAACGAGTAAAACGAGTAAAACGAGTAAAACGAGTAAATCGAGTAAAACGAGTAAATCGAGTAAAACGAGTAAAACGAGTAAAACGAGTAAAACGAGTAAAACAAGTAAAACTAGTAAAACTAGTAAAACGAGTAAAACTAGTAAAACTAGTAAAACGAGTAAAACGAGTAAAACGAGTAAAACGAGTAAAACGAGTAAAACGAGTAAAACGAGTAAAACGAGTAAAACGAGTAAAACGAGTAAAACGAGTAAAACGAGTAATACGAGTAAAACGAGTAAAACTAGTAAAACGAGTGATGCGAGTAAAACGAGTAAAGCGGGTAAAACGGGTAAAACGGGTAAAACGGGTAAAACGGGTAAAACGAGTAAAACGAGTAAAACGAGTAAAACGAGTAAAACGAGTAAATCGAGTAAAACGAGTAAATCGAGTAAAACGAGTAAAACGAGTAAAACGAGTAAAACGAGTAAAACGAGTAAAACGAGTAAAACGGGTAAAACTAGTAAAACGAGTAAAACGAGTAAAACTAGTAAAACGAGTAAAACTAGTAAAACCAGTAAAACGAGTAAAACGAGTAAAGCGAGTAAAGCGAGTAAAACGGGTAAAACGAGTAAAACGAGTAAAACGAGTAAAACGAGTAAAACGAGTAAAACGAGTAAAACGAGTAAAACGAGTAAAACGAGTAAAACGAGTAAAACGAGTAAAACGAGTAAAACGAGTAAAACGAGTAAAACGAGTAAAACGAGTAAAACGAGTAAAACGAGTAAAACGAGTAAAACGAGTAAAACGAGTAAAACGAGTAAAACGAGTAAAACGAGTAAAACGAGTAAAACGAGTAAAACGAGTAATACGAGTAAAACGAGTAAAACGAGTAAAACGAGTAAAACGAGTAAAACGAGTAAAACGAGTAAAACGAGTAAAACGAGTAAAACGAGTAAAACTAGTAAAACTAGTAAAACGAGTAAAACGAGTAAAACGAGTAAAACGAGTAAAACGAGTAAAACGAGTAAAACGAGTAAAACGAGTAAAACGAGTAAAACGAGTAAAACGAGTAAAACGAGTAAAACGAGTAAAACGAGTAAAACGAGTAAAACGAGTAAAACGAGTAAAACGAGTAAAACGAGTAAAACGAGTAAAACGAGTAAAACGAGTAAAACGAGTAAAACTAGTAAAACGAGTAAAACGAGTAAAACGAGTAAAACGAGTAATACGAGTAAAACGAGTAAAACGAGTAAAACGAGTAAAACGAGTATAGCGAGTAAAACGAGTATAGCGAGTAAAACGAGTAAAACGAGTAAAACGAGTAAAACGAGTAAAACGAGTAAAACGAGTAAAACGAGTAAAACGAGTAAATCTAGTAAATCTAGTAAAACTAGTAAAACTAGTAAAACGAGTAAAACGAGTGAAACGAGTCAAGCGAGTGAAACGGGTAAAACGAGTAAAACGAGTAAAACGAGTAAAACGAGTAAAACGAGTAAAACGAGTAAAACGAGTAAAACGGGTAAAACGAGTAAAGCGAGTAAAACGAGTAAAACGAGTAAAACGGGTAAAACGAGTAAAACGAGTAAAACGTGTAAAACGAGTAAAACGAGTAAAACGAGTAAAACGAGTAAAACGAGTAAAACGAGTAAAACGAGTAAAACGAGTAAAACGAGTAAAACGAGTAAAACGAGTAAAACGAGTAAAACGAGTAAAACGAGTAAAACGAGTAAAACGAGTAAAACGAGTAAAACGAGTAAAACGAGTAAAACGAGTAAAACTAGTAAAACGAGTAAAACGAGTAAAACGAGTAAAACGAGTAATACGAGTAAAACGAGTAAAACGAGTAAAACGAGTAAAACGAGTAAAACGAGTATAGCGAGTAAAACGAGTATAGCGAGTAAAACGAGTAAAACGAGTAAAACGAGTAAAACGAGTAAAACGAGTAAAACGGGTAAAACTAGTAAAACTAGTAAAACGAGTAAAACTAGTAAAACGAGTAAAACGAGTAAAACGAGTAAAACGAGTAAAACGAGTAAAACGAGTAAAACGAGTAAAACGAGTAAAACGAGTAAAACGAGTAAAACGAGAAAAACGAGTAAAACGAGTAATACGAGTAAAACTAGTAAAACGAGTAAAACGAGTAAAACGAGTGATGCGAGTAAAACGAGTAAAGCGGGTAAAACGGGTAAAACGGGTAAAACGGGTAAAACGAGTAAAACGAGTAAAACGAGTAAAACGAGTAAAACGAGTAAATCGAGTAAAACGAGTAAATCGAGTAAATCGAGTAAAACGAGTAAAACGAGTAAAACGAGTAAAACGAGTAAAACGAGTAAGACGAGTAAAACGAGTAAAACGAGTAATACGAGTAAAACGAGTAAAACGAGTAAAACGAGTAAAACGAGTAATACGAGTAAAACGAGTAATACGAGTAAAACGAGTAAAACGAGTAAAACGAGTAAAACGAGTAAAACGAGTAAAACGAGTAAAACGAGTAAAACGAGTAATACGAGTAAAACGAGTAAAACGAGTAAAACGAGTAAAACGAGTAAAACGAGTAAAACGAGTAAAACGAGTAAAACGAGTAAAACGAGTAAAACGAGTAAAACGAGTAAAACGAGTAAAACGAGTAAAACGAGTAAAACGAGTAAAACGAGTAAAACGAGTAAAACTAGTAAAACGAGTAAAACGAGTAAAACGAGTAAAACGAGTAAAACGAGTAAAACGAGTAATACGAGTAAAACGAGTAAAACGAGTAAAACGAGTAAAACGAGTAAAACGAGTAAAACTAGTAAAACGAGTAAAGCGAGTAAACCGAGTAAAACGGGTAAAACGAGTAAAACGAGTAAAACGAGTAAAACGAGTAAAACGAGTAAAACGAGTAAAACGGGTAAAACGAGTAAAACGGGTAAAACGAGTAAAACGAGTAAAACGAGTAATACGAGAAAAACGAGTAATACGAGTAAAACGAGTAAAACGAGTAAAACGAGTAAAACGAGTAAAACGAGTAAAACGAGTAAAACGAGTAAAACGAGTAAAACGAGTAAAACGAGTAAAACGAGTAAAACGAGTAAAACGAGTAAAACGAGTAAAACGAGTAAAACGGGTAAAACTAGTAAAACGAGTAATACGAGTAAAACTAGTAAAACGAGTAAAACGAGTAAAACGAGTAAAACGAGTAAAACGAGTAAAACGAGTAAAACGAGTAAAACGAGTAAAACGAGTAAAACGAGTAAAACGAGTAAAACGAGTAAAACGAGTAAAACGAGTAAAACGAGTAAAACGAGTAAAACGAGTAAAACGAGTAAAACGAGTAAAACGAGTAAAACGAGTAAAACGAGTAAAACGAGTAAAACGAGTAAAACGAGTAAAACGAGTAAAACGAGTAAAACGAGTAAAACGAGTAAAACGAGTAAAACGAGTAAAACGAGTAAAACGAGTAAAACGAGTAAAACTAGAAAAACGAGTAAAACGAGTAAAACGAGTAAACCGAGTAAAACGAGTAAAACGAGTAAAACGAGTAAAACGAGTAAAACGAGTAAAACGAGTAAAACGGGTAAAACTAGTAAAACTAGTAAAACGAGTAAAACTAGTAAAACGAGTAAAACGAGTAAAACGAGTAAAACGAGTAAAACGAGTAAAACGAGTAAAACGAGTAAAACGAGTAAAACGAGTAAAACGAGAAAAACGAGTAAAACGAGTAATACGAGTAAAACTAGTAAAACGAGTAAAACGAGTAAAACGAGTGATGCGAGTAAAACGAGTAAAGCGGGTAAAACGGGTAAAACGGGTAAAACGGGTAAAACGAGTAAAACGAGTAAAACGAGTAAAACGAGTAAAACGAGTAAATCGAGTAAAACGAGTAAATCGAGTAAATCGAGTAAAACGAGTAAAACGAGTAAAACGAGTAAAACGAGTAAAACGAGTAAAACGAGTAAGACGAGTAAAACGAGTAAAACGAGTAATACGAGTAAAACGAGTAAAACGAGTAAAACGAGTAAAACGAGTAAAACGAGTAAAACGAGTAAAACGAGTAAAACGAGTAAATCTAGTAAATCTAGTAAAACTAGTAAAACTAGTAAAACGAGTAAAACGAGTGAAACGAGTCAAGCGAGTGAAACGGGTAAAACGAGTAAAACGAGTAAAACGAGTAAAACGAGTAAAACGAGTAAAACGTGTAAAACGAGTAAAACGAGTAAAACGAGTAAAACGAGTAAAACGAGTAAAACGAGTAAAACGAGTAAAACGAGTAAAACGAGTAAAACGAGTAAAACGAGTAAAACGAGTAAAACGAGTAAAACGAGTAAAACGAGTAAAACGAGTAAAACGAGTAAAACGAGTAAAACGAGTAAAACGAGTAAAACGAGTAAAACGAGTAAAACGAGTAAAACGAGTAAAACGAGTAAAACGAGTAAAACGAGTAAAACTAGTAAAACGAGTAAAACGAGTAAAGCGAGTAAAACGAGTAAAACGGGTAAAACGGGTAAAACGAGTAAAACGAGTAAAACGAGTAAAACGAGTAAAACGAGTAAAACGAGTAAAACGAGTAAAACGAGTAAAACGAGTAAAACGAGTAAAACGAGTAAAACGAGTAAAACGAGTAAAACGAGTAATACGAGTAAAACGAGTAAAACGAGTAAAACGAGTAAAACGAGTAAAACGAGTAAAACGAGTAAAACGAGTAAAACGAGTAAAACGAGTAAAACGAGTAAAACGAGTAAAACGAGTAAAACGAGTAAAACGAGTAAAACGAGTAAAACGAGTAAAACGAGTAAAACGAGTAAAACGAGTAAAACGAGTAAAACGAGTAAAACGAGTAAAACGAGTAAAACGAGTAAAACGAGTAAAACGAGTAATACGAGTAAAACGAGTAAAACGAGTAAAACGAGTAATACGAGTAAAACGAGTAAAACGAGTAAAACGAGTAATACGAGTAAAACGAGTAAAACTAGTAAAACGAGTGATGCGAGTAAAACGAGTAAAGCGGGTAAAACGGGTAAAACGGGTAAAACGGGTAAAACGAGTAAAACGAGTAAAACGAGTAAAACGAGTAAAACGAGTAAATCGAGTAAAACGAGTAAATCGAGTAAAACGAGTAAAACGAGTAAAACGAGTAAAACGAGAAAAACTAGTAAAACTAGTAAAACGAGTAAAACTAGTAAAACTAGTAAAACGAGTAAAACGAGTAAAACGAGTAAAACGAGTAAAACGAGTAAAACGAGTAAAGCGGGTAAAACGGGTAAAACGGGTAAAACGGGTAAAACGGGTAAAACGAGTAAAACGAGTAAAACGAGTAAAACGAGTAAAACGAGTAAATCGAGTAAAACGAGTAAATCGAGTAAAACGAGTAAAACGAGTAAAACGAGTAAAACGAGTAAAACGAGTAAAACGAGTAAAACGGGTAAAACTAGTAAAACGAGTAAAACGAGTAAAACTAGTAAAACGAGTAAAACTAGTAAAACCAGTAAAACGAGTAAAACGAGTAAAGCGAGTAAAGCGAGTAAAGCGAGTAAAACGGGTAAAACGAGTAAAACGAGTAAAACGAGTAAAACGAGTAAAACGAGTAAAACGAGTAAAACGAGTAAAACGAGTAAAACGAGTAAAACGAGTAAAACGAGTAAAACGAGTAAAACGAGTAAAACGAGTAAAACGAGTAAAACGAGTAAAACGAGTAAAACGAGTAAAACGAGTAAAACGAGTAAAACGAGTAAAACGAGTAAAACGAGTAAAACGAGTAAAACGAGTAAAACGAGTAAAACGAGTAAAACGAGTAAAACGAGTAAAACGAGTAAAACGAGTAAAACGAGTAAAACGAGTAAAACGAGTAAAACGAGTAAAACGAGTAAAACGAGTAAAACGAGTAAAACGAGTAAAACTAGTAAAACGAGTAAAACGAGTAAAACGAGTAAAACGAGTAAAACGAGTAAAACGAGTAATACGAGTAAAACGAGTAAAACGAGTAAAACGAGTAAAACGAGTAAAACGAGTAAAACGAGTAAAACGAGTAAAACGAGTAAAACGAGTAAAACGAGTAAAACGAGTAAAACGAGTAAAACGAGTAATACGAGTAAAACGAGTAAAACGAGTAAAACGAGTAAAACGAGTAAAACGAGTAAAACGAGTAAAACGAGTAATACGAGTAAAACGAGTAAAACTAGTAAAACGAGTGATGCGAGTAAAACGAGTAAAGCGGGTAAAACGGGTAAAACGGGTAAAACGGGTAAAACGGGTAAAACGAGTAAAACGAGTAAAACGAGTAAAACGAGTAAAACGAGTAAATCGAGTAAAACGAGTAAATCGAGTAAAACGAGTAAAACGAGTAAAACGAGTAAAACGAGTAAAACGAGTAAAACTAGTAAAACTAGTAAAACGAGTAAAACTAGTAAAACTAGTAAAACGAGTAAAACGAGTAAAACGAGTAAAACGAGTAAAACGAGTAAAACGAGTAAAACGAGTAAAACGAGTAAAACGAGTAAAACGAGTAAAACGAGTAAAACGAGTAATACGAGTAAAACGAGTAAAACTAGTAAAACGAGTGATGCGAGTAAAACGAGTAAAGCGGGTAAAACGGGTAAAACGGGTAAAACGGGTAAAACGGGTAAAACGAGTAAAACGAGTAAAACGAGTAAAACGAGTAAATCGAGTAAAACGAGTAAATCGAGTAAAACGAGTAAAACGAGTAAAACGAGTAAAACGAGTAAAACGAGTAAAACGGGTAAAACTAGTAAAACGAGTAAAACGAGTAAAACTAGTAAAACGAGTAAAACCAGTAAAACGAGTAAAACGAGTAAAGCGAGTAAAGCGAGTAAAACGGGTAAAACGAGTAAAACGAGTAAAACGAGTAAAACGAGTAAAACGAGTAAAACGAGTAAAACGAGTAAAACGAGTAAAACGAGTAAAACGAGTAAAACGAGTAAAACGAGTAAAACGAGTAAAACGAGTAAAACGAGTAAAACGAGTAAAACGAGTAAAACGAGTAAAACGAGTAAAACGAGTAAAACGAGTAAAACGAGTAAAACGAGTAAAACGAGTATAACGAGTAAAACGAGTAAAACGAGTAAAACGAGTAAAACGAGTAAAACGAGTAAAACGAGTAAAACGAGTAAAGCGGGTAAAACGGGTAAAACGGGTAAAACGGGTAAAACGGGTAAAACGAGTAAAACGAGTAAAACGAGTAAAACGAGTAAAACGAGTAAATCGAGTAAAACGAGTAAATCGAGTAAAACGAGTAAAACGAGTAAAACGAGTAAAACGAGTAAAACGAGTAAAACGAGTAAAACGAGTAAAACGAGTAAAACGGGTAAAACTAGTAAAACGAGTAAAACGAGTAAAACTAGTAAAACGAGTAAAACTAGTAAAACCAGTAAAACGAGTAAAACGAGTAAAGCGAGTAAAGCGAGTAAAACGGGTAAAACGAGTAAAACGAGTAAAACGAGTAAAACGAGTAAAACGAGTAAAACGAGTAAAACGAGTAAAACGAGTAAAACGAGTAAAACGAGTAAAACGAGTAAAACGAGTAAAACGAGTAAAACGAGTAAAACGAGTAAAACGGGTAAAACTAGTAAAACGAGTAAAACGAGTAAAACTAGTAAAACGAGTAAAACTAGTAAAACCAGTAAAACGAGTAAAACGAGTAAAGCGAGTAAAGCGAGTAAAACGGGTAAAACGAGTAAAACGAGTAAAACGAGTAAAACGAGTAAAACGAGTAAAACGAGTAAAACTAGTAAAACGAGTAAAACGAGTAAAACGAGTAAAACGAGTAAAACGAGTAAAACGAGTAATACGAGTAAAACGAGTAAAACGAGTAAAACGAGTAAAACGAGTAAAACGAGTAAAACGAGTAATACGAGTAAAACGAGTAAAACGAGTAAAACGAGTAAAACGAGTAAAACGAGTAAAACGAGTAAAACGAGTAATACGAGTAAAACGAGTAAAACTAGTAAAACGAGTGATGCGAGTAAAACGAGTAAAGCGGGTAAAACGGGTAAAACGGGTAAAACGGGTAAAACGGGTAAAACGAGTAAAACGAGTAAAACGAGTAAAACGAGTAAAACGAGTAAATCGAGTAAAACGAGTAAATCGAGTAAAACGAGTAAAACGAGTAAAACGAGTAAAACGAGTAAAACGAGTAAAACTAGTAAAACTAGTAAAACGAGTAAAACTAGTAAAACTAGTAAAACGAGTAAAACGAGTAAAACGAGTAAAACGAGTAAAACGAGTAAAACGAGTAAAACGAGTAAAACGAGTAAAACGAGTAAAACGAGTAAAACGAGTAAAACGAGTAATACGAGTAAAACGAGTAAAACTAGTAAAACGAGTGATGCGAGTAAAACGAGTAAAGCGGGTAAAACGGGTAAAACGGGTAAAACGGGTAAAACGGGTAAAACGAGTAAAACGAGTAAAACGAGTAAAACGAGTAAAACGAGTAAATCGAGTAAAACGAGTAAATCGAGTAAAACGAGTAAAACGAGTAAAACGAGTAAAACGAGTAAAACGAGTAAAACGAGTAAAACGGGTAAAACTAGTAAAACGAGTAAAACGAGTAAAACTAGTAAAACGAGTAAAACTAGTAAAACCAGTAAAACGAGTAAAACGAGTAAAGCGAGTAAAGCGAGTAAAACGGGTAAAACGAGTAAAACGAGTAAAACGAGTAAAACGAGTAAAACGAGTAAAACGAGTAAAACGAGTAAAACGAGTAAAACGAGTAAAACGAGTAAAACGAGTAAAACGAGTAAAACGAGTAAAACGAGTAAAACGAGTAAAACGAGTAAAACGAGTAAAACGAGTAAAACGAGTAAAACGAGTAAAACGAGTAAAACGAGTAAAACGAGTAAAACGAGTATAACGAGTAAAACGAGTAAAACGAGTAAAACGAGTAAAACGAGTAAAACGAGTAAAACGAGTAAAACGAGTAAAGCGGGTAAAACGGGTAAAACGGGTAAAACGGGTAAAACGGGTAAAACGAGTAAAACGAGTAAAACGAGTAAAACGAGTAAAACGAGTAAATCGAGTAAAACGAGTAAATCGAGTAAAACGAGTAAAACGAGTAAAACGAGTAAAACGAGTAAAACGAGTAAAACGAGTAAAACGAGTAAAACGGGTAAAACTAGTAAAACGAGTAAAACGAGTAAAACTAGTAAAACGAGTAAAACTAGTAAAACCAGTAAAACGAGTAAAACGAGTAAAGCGAGTAAAGCGAGTAAAGCGAGTAAAACGGGTAAAACGAGTAAAACGAGTAAAACGAGTAAAACGAGTAAAACGAGTAAAACGAGTAAAACGAGTAAAACGAGTAAAACGAGTAAAACGAGTAAAACGAGTAAAACGAGTAAAACGAGTAAAACGAGTAAAACGAGTAAAACGAGTAAAACGAGTAAAACGAGTAAAACGAGTAAAACGAGTAAAACGAGTAAAACGAGTAAAACGAGTAAAACGAGTAAAACGAGTAAAACGAGTAAAACGAGTAAAACGAGTAAAACGAGTAAAACGAGTAAAACGAGTAAAACGAGTAAAACGAGTAAAACGAGTAAAACGAGTAAAACGAGTAAAACGAGTAAAACGAGTAAAACGAGTAAAACGAGTAAAACGAGTAAAACGAGTAAAACGAGTAAAACGAGTAAAACGAGTAAAACGAGTAAAACGAGTAAAACTAGTAAAACGAGTAAAACGAGTAAAACGAGTAAAACGAGTAAAACGAGTAAAACGAGTAATACGAGTAAAACGAGTAAAACGAGTAAAACGAGTAAAACGAGTAAAACGAGTAAAACGAGTAAAACGAGTAAAACGAGTAAAACGAGTAAAACGAGTAAAACGAGTAAAACGAGTAAAACGAGTAATACGAGTAAAACGAGTAAAACGAGTAAAACGAGTAAAACGAGTAAAACGAGTAAAACGAGTAAAACGAGTAATACGAGTAAAACGAGTAAAACTAGTAAAACGAGTGATGCGAGTAAAACGAGTAAAGCGGGTAAAACGGGTAAAACGGGTAAAACGGGTAAAACGGGTAAAACGAGTAAAACGAGTAAAACGAGTAAAACGAGTAAAACGAGTAAATCGAGTAAAACGAGTAAATCGAGTAAAACGAGTAAAACGAGTAAAACGAGTAAAACGAGTAAAACGAGTAAAACTAGTAAAACTAGTAAAACGAGTAAAACTAGTAAAACTAGTAAAACGAGTAAAACGAGTAAAACGAGTAAAACGAGTAAAACGAGTAAAACGAGTAAAACGAGTAAAACGAGTAAAACGAGTAAAACGAGTAAAACGAGTAAAACGAGTAATACGAGTAAAACGAGTAAAACTAGTAAAACGAGTGATGCGAGTAAAACGAGTAAAGCGGGTAAAACGGGTAAAACGGGTAAAACGGGTAAAACGGGTAAAACGAGTAAAACGAGTAAAACGAGTAAAACGAGTAAAACGAGTAAATCGAGTAAAACGAGTAAATCGAGTAAAACGAGTAAAACGAGTAAAACGAGTAAAACGAGTAAAACGAGTAAAACGAGTAAAACGGGTAAAACTAGTAAAACGAGTAAAACGAGTAAAACTAGTAAAACGAGTAAAACTAGTAAAACCAGTAAAACGAGTAAAACGAGTAAAGCGAGTAAAGCGAGTAAAACGGGTAAAACGAGTAAAACGAGTAAAACGAGTAAAACGAGTAAAACGAGTAAAACGAGTAAAACGAGTAAAACGAGTAAAACGAGTAAAACGAGTAAAACGAGTAAAACGAGTAAAACGAGTAAAACGAGTAAAACGAGTAAAACGAGTAAAACGAGTAAAACGAGTATAACGAGTAAAACGAGTAAAACGAGTAAAACGAGTAAAACGAGTAAAACGAGTAAAACGAGTAAAACGAGTAAAACGAGTAAAACGAGTAAAACGAGTAATACGAGTAAAACGAGTAAAACGAGTAAAACGAGTAAAACGAGTAAAACGAGTAAAACGAGTAAAACGAGTAAAACGAGTAAAACGAGTAAAACGAGTAAAACTAGTAAAACGAGTAAAACGAGTAAAACTAGTAAAACGAGTAAAACGAGTAAAACGAGTAAAACGAGTAAAACGAGTAAAACGAGTAAAACGAGTAAAACTAGTAAAACTAGTAAAACGAGTAAAACTAGTAAAACGAGTAAAACGAGTAAAACGAGTAAAACGAGTAAAACGAGTAAAACGAGTAAAACGAGTAAAACGAGTAAAACGGGTAAAACGGGTAAAACGAGTAAAACGAGTAAAACGAGTAAAACGAGTAAAACGAGTAAAACGAGTAAAACGGGTAAAACGAGTAAAACGAGTAAAACGAGTAAAACGAGTAAAACGAGTAAAACGAGTAAAACGAGTAAAACGAGTAAAACTAGTAAAACTAGTAAAACGAGTAAAACGAGTAAAACTAGTAAAACGAGTAAAACTAGTAAAACGAGTAAAACTAGTAAAACGTGTAAAACGAGTAAAACGAGTAAAACGAGTAAAACGAGTAAAACGAGTAAAACGAGTAAAACGAGTAAAACGAGTAAAACGAGTAAAACGAGTAAAACGAGTAAAACGAGTAAAACGAGTAAAACGAGTAAAACGAGTAAAACGAGTAAAACGAGTAAAACGAGTAAAACGAGTAAAACGAGTAAAACGAGTAAAACGAGTAAAACGAGTAAAACGAGTAAAACGAGTAAAACGAGTAAAACGAGTAAAACGAGTAAAACGAGTAAAACGAGTAAAACGAGTAAAACGAGTAAAACGAGTAAAACGAGTAAACGAGTAAAACGAGTAAAACGAGTGAAACGAGTAAAACGAGTAAAAC
>NW_027487152.1:0-17267 GCF_050908995.1 Andrena cerasifolii | reverse complement strand
CGCTGGTTCTTGGTTCGTTGGTTCGTTGGTTCGTTGGTTCGTTGGTTCGTTGGTTCGTTGGTTCGTTGGTTCGTTGGTTCGTTGGTTCGTTGGTTCGTTGGTTCGTTGGTTGGATGGTTCGCTGGTTCGTTGGTTCGTTGGTTCGTTTGTTCGTTTGTTCGCTGGTTCGTTGGTTCGTTGGTTCGTTGGTTCGTTGGATCGTTGTTTCGTTGGTTCGTTGGTTCGTTGGTTCGTTGGTTCGTTGGTTCGTTGGTTCATTGGTTCGTTGGTTCGTTGGTTCGTTGGTTCGTTGGTTCGTTGGTTCGTTGGTTCGTTGGTTCGTTGGTTCGTTGGTTCGTTGGTTCGTTGGTTCGTTGGTTCGTTGGTTCGTTGGTTCGTTGTTCGTTGGTTCGTTGATTCGTTGGTTCGTTGGTTCGTTGGTTCGTTGGTTCGTTGGTTCGTTGTTCGTTGGTTCGTTGGTTCGTTGGTTCGTTGGTTCGTTGGTTCGTTGGTTCGTTGGTTCGTTAGTTCGTTGGTTCGTTGGTTCGTTTGTTCGTTTGTTCGCTGGTTGGTTGGTTCGTTGGTTCGTTGGTTCGTTGGATCGTTGTTTCGTTGGTTCGTTGGTTCGTTGGTTCGTTGGTTCGTTGGTTCGTTGGTTCGTTGGTTCATTGGTTCGTTTGGTTCGTTGGTTCGTTGGATCGTTGTTTCGTTGGTTCGTTGGTTCGTTGGTTCGTTGGTTCGTTGGTTCGTTGGTTCGTTGGTTCATTGGTTCGTTGGTTCGTGGGTTCGTTGGTTCGTTGGTTCGTTGGTTCGTTGGTTCGTTGGTTCGTTGGTTCGTTGGTTCGTTGGTTCGTTGGTTCGTTGGTTCGTTGGTTCGTTGGTTCGTTGGTTCGTTGGTTGGATGGTTCGTTGGTTCGTTGGTTCGTTGGTTCGTTTGTTCGTTTGTTCGCTGGTTCGTTGGTTCGTTGGTTCGTTGGTTCGTTTGTTCGCTGGTTCGTTGGTTCGTTGGTTCGTTGGTTCGTTGGATCGTTGGTTCGTTGGTTCGTTGGTTCGTTGGTTCGTTGGTTCGTTGGTTCGTTGGTTCGTTGGTTCGTTGGTTCGTTGGTTCGTTGGTTCGTTGGTTCGTTGGTTGGATGGTTCGTTGGTTCGTTGGTTCGTTGGTTCGTTGGTTGGATGGTTCGTTGGTTCGTTGGTTCGTTGGTTCGTTTGTTCGTTTGTTCGCTGGTTCGTTGGTTCGTTGGTTCGTTGGTTCGTTGGTTCGTTGGTTCGTTGGTTCATTGGTTCGTTGGTTCGTTGGTTCGTTTGTTTCTTTGTTTCTTTCTTTCTTTGTTCGTTTGTTCGTTTGTTCGTTTGTTCGTTGGTTCGTTGGTTCGTTTGTTCGTTTGTTCGTTTGTTCGTTTGTTCGTTTGTTCGCTGGTTCGTTGGTTCGTTGGTTCGTTGGTTCGTTGGTTCGTTGGTTCGTTGGTTCGTTGGTTCGTTGGTTCGTTGGTTCGTTGGTTCGTTGGTTCGTTGGTTCGTTGGTTCGTTGGTTCGTTGGTTCGTTGGTTCGTTGGTTCGTTGGTTCGTTGGTTGGATGGTTCGTTGGTTCGTTGGTTCGTTGGTTCGTTGGTTCGTTTGTTCGTTTGTTCGTTTGTTCGTTTGTTCGTTTGTTCGTTTGTTCGTTTGTTCGATTGTTCGTTTGTTCGTTTGTTCTTTTATTCGTTTGATCGTTTGTTCGTTTGTTCGTTTGTTCGTTTGTTCGTTTGTTCGTTTGTTCGTTTGTTCGTTTGTTCGTTTTTTTCGTTTGTTCGTTTGTTCGTTTGTTCGTTTGTTCGTTTGTTCGTTTGTTCGTTTGTTCGTTTGTTCGTTTGTTCGTTTGTTCGTTTGTTCGTTTGTTCGTTTGTTCGTTTGTTCGTTTGTTCGTTTGTTCGTTTGTTCGTTTGTTCGTTTGTTCCTTTGTTCGTTTGTTCGTTTGTTCGTTTGTTCGTTTGTTCGTTTGTTCGTTTGTTCGTTTGTTCGTTTGTTCGTTTGTTCGTTTGTTCGTTTGTTCGATGGTTCGTTGGTTCGTTGGTTCTTTGTTTCGTTGGTTCGTTGTTTCGTTGGTTCGTTGGTTCGATTGTTCGTTAGTTCGTTGGTTCGTTGGTTCGTTGGTTCGTTGGACCGTTTTTTTCTTTGTTTCTTTGTTTCTTTGTTTCTTTATCTCTTTGCTCGATTGTTCGTTTGTTCGTTTGTTCGTTTGTTCGCTTGTTCGTTTGTTCGTGGGTTCGTTGGTTCATTGGTTCGTTGGTTCGTTTGTTTCTTTGTTTCTTTCTTTCTTTGTTCGTTTGTTCGTTTGTTCGTTTGTTCGTTGGTTCGTTGGTTCGTTTGTTCGTTTGTTCGTTTGTTCGTTTGTTCGTTTGTTCGTTTGTTCGCTGGTTCGTTGGTTCGTTGGTTCGTTGGTTCGTTGGTTCGTTGGTTCGTTGGTTCGTTGGTTCGTTGGTTCGTTGGTTCGTTGGTTCGTTGGTTCGTTGGTTCGTTGGTTCGTTGGTTCGTTGGTTCGTTGGTTCGTTGGTTCGTTGGTTGGATGGTTCGTTGGTTCGTTGGTTCGTTGGTTCGTTTGTTCGTTTGTTCGCTGGTTCGTTGGTTCGTTGGTTCGTTGGTTCGTTGGATCGTTGTTTCGTTGGTTCGTTGGTTCGTTGGTTCGTTGGTTTCGTTGGTTCGTTGGTTCGTTGGTTCGTTGGATCGTTGTTTCGTTGGTTCGTTGGTTCGTTGGTTCGTTGGTTCGTTGGTTCGTTGGTTCGTTGGTTCATTGGTTCGTTGGTTCGTTGGTTCGTTGGATCGTTGTTTCGTTGGTTCGTTGGTTCGTTGGTTCGTTGGTTCGTTGGTTCGTTGGTTCGTTGGTTCATTGGTTCGTTGGTTCGTTGGTTCGTTGGTTCGTTGGTTCGTTGGTTCGTTGGTTCGTTGGTTCGTTGGTTCGTTGGTTCGTTGGTTCGTTGGTTCGTTGGTTCGTTGGTTCGTTGGTTCGTTGGTTCGTTGGTTCGTTGGTTCGTTGGTTCGTTGGTTGGATGGTTCGTTGGTTCGTTGGTTCGTTGGTTCGTTTGTTCGTTTGTTCGCTGGTTCGTTGGTTCGTTGGTTCGTTGGTTCGTTTGTTCGCTGGTTCGTTGGTTCGTTGGTTCGTTGGTTCGTTGGATCGTTGGTTCGTTGGTTCGTTGGTTCGTTGGTTCGTTGGTTCGTTGGTTCGTTGGTTCGTTGGTTCGTTGGTTCGTTGGTTCGTTGGTTCGTTGGTTGGATGGTTCGTTGGTTCGTTGGTTCGTTGGTTCGTTGGTTGGATGGTTCGTTGGTTCGTTGGTTCGTTGGTTCGTTTGTTCGTTTGTTCGTTTGTTCGCTGGTTCGTTGGTTCGTTGGTTCGTTGGTTCGTTGGTTCGTTGGTTCGTTGGTTCATTGGTTCGTTGGTTCGTTGGTTCGTTTGTTTCTTTGTTTCTTTCTTTCTTTGTTCGTTTGTTCGTTGGTTCGTTGGTTCGTTTGTTCGTTTGTTCGTTTGTTCGTTTGTTCGTTTGTTCGCTGGTTCGTTGGTTCGTTGGTTCGTTGGTTCGTTGGTTCGTTGGTTCGTTGGTTCGTTGGTTCGTTGGTTCGTTGGTTCGTGGTTCGTTGGTCGTTGGTTCGTTGGTTCGTTGGTTCGTTGGTTCGTTGGTTCGTTGGTTCGTTGGTTCGTTGGTTGGATGGTTCGTTGGTTCGTTGGTTCGTTGGTTCGTTGGTTCGTTTGTTCGTTTGTTCGCTGGTTCGTTGGTTCGTTGGTTCGTTGGTTCGTTGGTTCGTTGGATCGTTGTTTCGTTGGTTCGTTGGTTCGTTGGTTCCGTGGTTCGTTGGTTCGTTGGTTCGTTGGTTCGTTGGTTCATTGGTTCGTTGGTTCGTTGGTTCGTTGGTTCGTTGGTTCGGTTGGTTCGTTGGTTCGTTGGTTCGTTGGTTCGTTGGTTCGTTGTTTCGTTGGTTCGTTGGTTCGTTGGTTCGTTGGTTCGTTGGTTCGTTGGTTCGTTGGTTCGTTGGTTCGTTGGTTCGTTGGTTCGTTGGTTCGTTGGTTCGTTGGTTCGTTGTTCGTTGGTTCGTTGGTTCGTTGTTTCGTTGGTTCGTTGGTTCGTTGGTTCGTTGGTTCGTTTGTTCGTTTGTTCGCTGGTTCGTTGGTTCGTTGGTTCGTTGGTTCGTTGGTTCGTTGGATCGTTGTTTCGTTGGTTCGTTGGTTCGTTGGTTCGTTGGTTCGTTGGTTCGTTGGTTCGTTGGTTCATTGGTTCGTTGGTTCGTTGGTTCGTTGGTTCGTTGGTTCGTTGGTTCGTTGGTTCGTTGGTTCGTTGGTTCGTTTGTTCGTTTGTTCGTTTGTTCGTTTGTTCGTTTGTTCGTTTGTTCGTTTGTTCGTTTGTTCGTTTGTTCGTTTGTTCGTTTGTTCGTTTGTTCGTTTGTTCGTTTGTTCGTTTGTTCGTTTGTTCGTTTGTTCGTTTGTTCGTTTGTTCGTTTGTTCGTTGGTTCGTTGGTTCGTTGGTTCGTTGTTTCGTTGGTTCGTTGGTTCGATTGTTCGTTAGTTCGTTGGTTCGTTGGTTCGTTGGTTCGTTGGATCGTTTTTTTCTTTGTTTCTTTGTTTCTTTGTTTCTTTGTCTCTTTGCTCGATTGTTCGTTTGTTCGTTTGTTCGTTTGTTCGCTTGTTCGTTTGTTCGTGGGTTCGTTGGTTCATTGGTTCGTTGGTTCGTTTGTTTGTTTCTTTCTTTCTTTCTTTGTTCGTTTGTTCGTTTGTTCGTTTGTTCGTTTGTTCGCTGGTTCGTTGGTTCGTTGGTTCGTTGGTTCGTTGGTTCGTTGGTTCGTTGGTTCGTTGGTTCGTTGGTTCGTTGGTTCGTTGGTTCGTTGGTTGGATGGTTCGTTGGTTCGTTGGTTCGTTGGTTCGTTTGTTCGTTTGTTCGCTGGTTCGTTGGTTCGTTGGTTCGTTGGTTCGTTGGATCGTTGTTTCGTTGGTTCGTTGGTTCGTTGGTTCGTTGGTTCGTTCGTTCGTTGGTTCGTTGGTTCGTTGGTTCGTTGGATCGTTGTTTCGTTGGTTCGTTGGTTCGTTGGTTCGTTGGTTCGTTGGTTCGTTGGTTCGTTGGTTCATTGGTTCGTTGGTTCGTTGGTTCGTTGGATCGTTGTTTCGTTGGTTCGTTGGTTCGTTGGTTCGTTGGTTCGTTGGTTCGTTGGTTCGTTGGTTCATTGGTTCGTTGGTTCGTGGGTTCGTTGGTTCGTTGGTTCGTTGGTTCGTTGGTTCGTTGGTTCGTTGGTTCGTTGGTTCGTTGGTTCGTTGGTTCGTTGGTTCGTTGGTTCGTTGGTTCGTTGGTTGGATGGTTCGTTGGTTCGTTGGTTCGTTGGTTCGTTTGTTCGTTTGTTCGCTGGTTCGTTGGTTCGTTGGTTCGTTGGTTCGTTTGTTCGCTGGTTCGTTGGTTCGTTGGTTCGTTGGTTCGTTGGATCGTTGGTTCGTTGGTTCGTTGGTTCGTTGGTTCGTTGGTTCGTTGGTTCGTTGGTTCGTTGGTTCGTTGGTTCGTTGGTTCGTTGGTTCGTTGGTTGGATGGTTCGTTGGTTCGTTGGTTCGTTGGTTCGTTGGTTGGATGGTTCGTTGGTTCGTTGGTTCGTTGGTTCGTTTGTTCGTTTGTTCGCTGGTTCGTTGGTTCGTTGGTTCGTTGGTTCGTTGGTTCGTTGGTTCGTTGGTTCATTGGTTCGTTGGTTCGTTGGTTCGTTTGTTTCTTTGTTTCTTTCTTTCTTTGTTCGTTTGTTCGTTTGTTCGTTTGTTCGTTGGTTCGTTGGTTCGTTTGTTCTTTGTTCGTTTGTTCGTTTGTTCGTTTGTTCGTTGGTTCGTTGGTTCGTTTGTTCGTTTTTTCGTTTGTTCGTTTGTTCGTTTGTTCGCTGGTTCGTTGGTTCGTTGGTTCGTTGGTTCGTTGGTTCGTTGGTTCGTTGGTTCGTTGGTTCGTTGGTTCGTTGGTTCGTTGGTTCGTTGGTTCGTTGGTTCGTTGGTTCGTTGGTTCGTTGGTTCGTTGGTTCGTTGGTTCGTTGGTTGGATGGTTCGTTGGTTCGTTGGTTCGTTGGTTCGTTGGTTCGTTTGTTCGTTTGTTCGTTTGTTCGTTTGTTCGTTTGTTCGTTTGTTCGTTTGTTCGATTGTTCGTTTGTTCGTTTGTTCTTTTATTCGTTTGATCGTTTGTTCGTTTGTTCGTTTGTTCGTTTGTTCGTTTGTTCGTTTGTTCGTTTGTTCGTTTGTTCGTTTTTTCGTTTGTTCGTTTGTTCGTTTGTTCGTTTGTTCGTTTGTTCGTTTGTTCGATTGTTCGTTTGTTCGTTTGTTCGTTTGTTCGTTTGTTCGTTTGTTCGTTTGTTCGTTTGTTCGTTTGTTCGTTTGTTCGTTTGTTCGTTTGTTCGTTTGTTCGTTTGTTCGTTTGTTCGTTTGTTCGTTTGTTCGTTTGTTCCTTTGTTCGTTTGTTCGTTTGTTCGTTTGTTCGTTTGTTCGTTTGTTCGTTTGTTCGTTTGTTCGTTTGTTCGTTTGTTCGTTTGTTCGTTTGTTCGTTTGTTCGATGGTTCGTTGGTTCGTTGGTTCTTTGTTTCGTTGGTTCGTTGTTTCGTTGGTTCGTTGGTTCGATTGTTCGTTAGTTCGTTGGTTCGTTTGTTCGTTTGTTCGTTTGTTCGTTTGTTCGTTTGTTCGTTTGTTCGTTTGTTCGTTTGTTCGTTTGTTCGTTTGTTCGTTTGTTCGTTTGTTCGTTTGTTCGTTTGTTCGTTGGTTCGTTGGTTCGTTGGTTCGTTGTTTCGTTGGTTCGTTGGTTCGATTGTTCGTTAGTTCGTTGGTTCGTTGGTTCGTTGGTTCGTTGGATCGTTTTTTTCTTTGTTTCTTTGTTTCTTTGTTTCTTTGTCTCTTTGCTCGATTGTTCGTTTGTTCGTTTGTTCGTTTGTTCGCTTGTTCGTTTGTTCGTGGGTTCGTTGGTTCATTGGTTCGTTGGTTCGTTTGTTTGTTTCTTTCTTTCTTTCTTTGTTCGTTTGTTCGTTTGTTCGTTTGTTCGTTTGTTCGCTGGTTCGTTGGTTCGTTGGTTCGTTGGTTCGTTGGTTCGTTGGTTCGTTGGTTGTTCGTTGGTTCGTTGGTTCGTTGGTTGGATGGTTCGTTGGTTCGTTGGTTCGTTGGTTCGTTTGTTCGTTTGTTCGCTGGTTCGTTGGTTCGTTGGTTCGTTGGTTCGTTGGATCGTTGTTTCGTTGGTTCGTTGGTTCGTTGGTTCGTTGGTTCGTTGGTTCGTTGGTTCGTTGGTTCGTTGGTTCGTTGGTTCGTTGGTTCGTTGGTTCGTTGGTTCGTTGGTTCGTTGGTTCGTTGGTTCGTTGGTTCGTTGGTTCGTTGGTTCGTTGGTTCGTTGGTTCGTTGGTTCGTTGGTTCGTTGGTTCGTTGGTTCGTTGGTTCGTTGGTTCGTTGGTTCGTTGGTTCGTTGGTTCGTTGGTTCGTTGGTTCGTTGGTTCGTTGGTTCGTTGGTTCGTTGGTTCGTTGGTTCGTTGGTTCGTTGGTTCGTTGGTTCGTTGGTTCGTTGGTTCGTTGGTTCGTTGGTTCGTTGGTTCGTTGGTTCGTTTTTTCTTTGTTTCTTTGTTTCTTTGTCTCTTTGTTCGATTGTTCGTTTGTTCGTTTGTTCGTTTGATCGTTTGTTCGTTTATTCGTTTGTTCGTTTGTTCGTTTGTTCGTTTGTTCGTTTGTTCGTTTGTTCGTTTGTTCGTTTGTTCGTTTGTTCGTTTGTTCGTTTGTTCGTTTGTTCGTTTGTTCGTTTGTTCGTTTGTTCGTTTGTTCGTTTGTTCGTTTGTTCGTTTGTTCGTTTGTTCGTTTGTTCGTTTGTTCGTTTGTTCGTTTGTTCGTTTGTTCGTTTGTTCGTTTGTTCGTTTGTTCGTTTGTTCGTTTGTTCGTTTGTTCGTTTGTTCGTTTGTTCGTTTGTTCGATTGTTCGTTTGTTCGTTTGTTCTTTATTCGTTTGTTCGTTTGTTCGTTTGTTCGTTTGTTCGTTTGTTCGTTTGTTCGTTTGTTCGTTTGTTCGTTTGTTCGTTGTTCGTTTGTTCGTTTGTTCGTTTGTTCGTTTGTTCGTTTGTTCGTTTGTTCGTTTTGTCGTTTTTTTTCGTTTTTTCGTTGGTTTGTTGGTTCGTTGGTTCGTTGGTTCGTTGGTTCGTTTGTTCGTTTGTTCGTTTGTTCGATTGTTCGTTTGTTCGTTTGTTCGTTTGTTCGTTTGTTCGTTTGTTCGTTTGTTCGTTTGTTCGTTTGTTCGTTTGTTCGTTTGTTCGTTTGTTCGTTTGTTCGTTTGTTCGTTTGTTCGTTTGTTCGTTTGTTCGTTTGTTCGTTTGTTCGTTTGTTCGTTTGTTCGTTTGTTCGTTTGTTCGTTTGTTCGTTTGTTCGTTTGTTCGATTGTTCGTTTGTTCGTTTGTTCTTTTATTCGTTTGATCGTTTGTTCGTTTGTTCGTTTGTTCGTTGGTTCGTTGGTTCGTTGGTTCGTTTTTTCGTTTGTTCGTTTGTTCGTTTGTTCGTTTGTTCGTTTGTTCGTTTGTTCGTTTGTTCGTTTGTTCGTTTGTTCGTTTGTTCGTTTGTTCGTTTGTTCGTTTGTTCGTTTGTTCGTTTGTTCGTTTGTTCGTTTGTTCGTTTGTTCGTTTGTTCGTTTGTTCGTTTGTTCGTTTGTTCGTTTGTTCGTTTGTTCGGTTTGTTCGTTTGTTCGATTGTTCGTTTGTTCGTTTGTTCTTTTATTCGTTTGTTCGTTTGTTCGTTTGTTCGTTTGTTCGTTTGTTCGTTTGTTCGTTTGTTCGTTTGTTCGTTTGTTCGTTTTGTCGTTTTTTTTTCGTTTTTTCGTTGGTTTGTTGGTTCGTTGGTTCGTTGGTTCGTTGGTTCGTTTGTTCGTTTGTTCGATTGTTCGTTTGTTCGTTTGTTCGTTTGTTCGTTTGTTCGTTTGTTCGTTTGTTCGTTTGTTCGTTTGTTCGTTTGTTCGTTTGTTCGTTTGTTCGTTTGTTCGTTTGTTCGTTTGTTCGTTTGTTCGTTTGTTCGTTTGTTCGTTTGTTCGTTTGTTCGTTTGTTCGTTTGTTCGTTTGTTCGTTTGTTCGTTTGTTCGTTTGTTCGTTTGTTCGTTTGTTCGTTTGTTCGATTGTTCGTTTGTTCGTTTGTTCTTTTATTCGTTTGATCGTTTGTTCGTTTGTTCGTTTGTTCGTTGGTTCGTTGGTTCGTTGGTTCGTTTTTTCTTTGTTTCTTTGTTTCTTTGTCTCTTTGTTCGATTGTTCGTTTGTTCGTTTGTTCGTTTGATCGTTTGTTCGTTTATTCGTTTGTTCGTATGTTCGTTTGTTCGTTTGTTCGTTTGTTCGTTTGTTCGTTTGTTCGTTTGTTCGTTTGTTCGTTTGTTCGTTTGTTCGTTTGTTCGTTTGATCGTTTGTTCGATTGCTCGTTTGTTCGTTTGTTCGTTTGTTCGTTTGTTCGTTTCTTCGTTCGTTCGTTTGTTCGTTCGTTCGTTTGTTCGTTTGTTCGTTTGTTCGTTTGTTCGTTTGTTCGTTGTTCGTTTGTTCGTTCGTTCGTTTGTTCGTTTGTTCGTTTGTTCGCTGGTTCGTTGGTTCGTTGGTTCGTTTGTTCGTTTGTTCGTTTGTTCGTTTGTTCGTTTGTTCGTTTGTTCGTTTGTTCGTTTGTTCGTTTGTTCGTTTGTTCGTTTGTTCGTTTGTTCGTTTGTTCGTTTGTTCGTTTGTTCGTTTGTTCGTTTGTTCGTTTGTTCGTTTGTTCGTTTGTTCGTTTGTTCGTTTGTTCGTTTGTTCGTTTGTTCGATGGTTCGTTGGTTCGTTGGTTCTTTGTTTCGTTGGTTCGTTGTTTCGTTGGTTCGTTGGTTCGATTGTTCGTTAGTTCGTTGGTTCGTTTGTTCGTTTGTTCGTTTGTTCGTTTGTTCGTTTGTTCGTTTGTTCGTTTGTTCGTTTGTTCGTTTGTTCGTTTGTTCGTTTGTTCGTTTGTTCGTTTGTTCGTTTGTTCGTTGGTTCGTTGGTTCGTTGGTTCGTTGTTTCGTTGGTTCGTTGGTTCGATTGTTCGTTAGTTCGTTGGTTCGTTGGTTCGTTGGTTCGTTGGATCGTTTTTTTCTTTGTTTCTTTGTTTCTTTGTTTCTTTGTCTCTTTGCTCGATTGTTCGTTTGTTCGTTTGTTCGTTTGTTCGCTTGTTCGTTTGTTCGTGGGTTCGTTGGTTCATTGGTTCGTTGGTTCGTTTGTTTGTTTCTTTCTTTCTTTCTTTGTTCGTTTGTTCGTTTGTTCGTTTGTTCGTTTGTTCGCTGGTTCGTTGGTTCGTTGGTTCGTTGGTTCGTTGGTTCGTTGGTTCGTTGGTTCGTTGGTTCGTTGGTTCGTTGGTTCGTTGGTTGGATGGTTCGTTGGTTCGTTGGTTCGTTGGTTCGTTTGTTCGTTTGTTCGCTGGTTCGTTGGTTCGTTGGTTCGTTGGTTCGTTGGATCGTTGTTTCGTTGGTTCGTTGGTTCGTTGGTTCGTTGGTTCGTTGGTTCGTTGGTTCGTTGGTTCGTTGGTTCGTTGGTTCGTTGGTTCGTTGGTTCGTTGGTTCGTTGGTTCGTTGGTTCGTTGGTTCGTTGGTTCGTTGGTTCGTTGGTTCGTTGGTTCGTTGGTTCGTTGGTTCGTTGGTTCGTTGGTTCGTTGGTTCGTTGGTTCGTTGGTTCGTTGGTTCGTTGGTTCGTTGGTTCGTTGGTTCGTTGGTTCGTTGGTTCGTTGGTTCGTTGGTTCGTTGGTTCGTTGGTTCGTTGGTTCGTTGGTTCGTTGGTTCGTTGGTTCGTTGGTTCGTTGGTTCGTTGGTTCGTTGGTTCGTTGGTTCGTTGGTTCGTTGGTTCGTTGGTTCGTTGGTTCGTTTTTTCTTTGTTTCTTTGTTTCTTTGTCTCTTTGTTCGATTGTTCGTTTGTTCGTTTGTTCGTTTGATCGTTTGTTCGTTTATTCGTTTGTTCGTTTGTTCGTTTGTTCGTTTGTTCGTTTGTTCGTTTGTTCGTTTGTTCGTTTGTTCGTTTGTTCGTTTGTTCGTTTGTTCGTTTGTTCGTTTGTTCGTTTGTTCGTTTGTTCGTTTGTTCGTTTGTTCGTTTGTTCGTTTGTTCGTTTGTTCGTTTGTTCGTTTGTTCGTTTGTTCGTTTGTTCGTTTGTTCGTTTGTTCGTTTGTTCGTTTGTTCGTTTGTTCATTTGTTCGTTTGTTCGTTTGTTCGTTTGTTCGTTTGTTCGTTTGTTCGTTTGTTCGATTGTTCGTTTGTTCGTTTGTTCTTTTATTCGTTTGTTCGTTTGTTCGTTTGTTCGTTTGTTCGTTTGTTCGTTTGTTCGTTTGTTCGTTTGTTCGTTTGTTCGTTTGTTCGTTTGTTCGTTTGTTCGTTTGTTCGTTTGTTCGTTTGTTCGTTTGTTCGTTTTGTCGTTTTTTTTTCGTTTTTTCGTTGGTTTGTTGGTTCGTTGGTTCGTTGGTTCGTTGGTTCGTTTGTTCGTTTGTTCGTTTGTTCGATTGTTCGTTTGTTCGTTTGTTCGTTTGTTCGTTTGTTCGTTTGTTCGTTTGTTCGTTTGTTCGTTTGTTCGTTTGTTCGTTTGTTCGTTTGTTCGTTTGTTCGTTTGTTCGTTTGTTCGTTTGTTCGTTTGTTCGTTTGTTCGTTTGTTCGTTTGTTCGTTTGTTCGTTTGTTCGTTTGTTCGTTTGTTCGTTTGTTCGATTGTTCGTTTGTTCGTTTGTTCTTTTATTCGTTTGATCGTTTGTTCGTTTGTTCGTTTGTTCGTTGGTTCGTTGGTTCGTTGGTTCGTTTTTTCGTTTGTTCGTTTGTTCGTTTGTTCGTTTGTTCGTTTGTTCGTTTGTTCGTTTGTTCGTTTGTTCGTTTGTTCGTTTCTTCGTTCGTTCGTTTGTTCGTTCGTTCGTTTGTTCGTTTGTTCGTTTGTTCGCTGGTTCGTTGGTTCGTTGGTTCGTTTGTTCGTTTGTTCGTTTGTTCGTTTGTTCGTTTGTTCGTTTGTTCGTTTGTTCGTTTGTTCGTTTGTTCGTTTGTTCGTTTGTTCGTTTGTTCGTTTGTTCGTTTGTTCGTTTGTTCGTTTGTTCGTTTGTTCGTTTGTTCGTTTGTTCGTTTGTTCGGTTGTTCGTTTGTTCGTTTGTTCGATTGTTCGTTTGTTCGTTTGTTCTTTTATTCGTTTGTTCGTTGGTTCGTTGGTTCGTTTGTTCGTTTTTTCGTTTGTTCGTTTGTTCGTTTGTTCGTTTGTTCGTTTGTTCGTTTGTTCGTTTGTTCGTTTGTTCGTTTGTTCGTTTGTTCGTTTGTTCGTTTGTTCGTTTGTTCGTTTGTTCGTTTGTTCGATTGTTCGTTTGTTCGTTTGTTCTTTTATTCGTTTGTTCGTTTGTTCGTTTGTTCGTTTGTTCGTTTGTTCGTTTGTTCGATTGTTCGTTTGTTCGTTTGTTCTTTTATTCGTTTGTTCGTTTGTTCGTTTGTTCGTTTGTTCGTTTGTTCGTTTGTTCGTTTGTTCGTTTGTTCGTTTGTTCGTTTGTTCGTTTGTTCGTTTGTTCGTTTGTTCGTTTGTTCGTTTGTTCGTTTGTTCGTTTGTTCGTTTGTTCGTTTGTTCGTTTGTTCGTTTGTTCGTTTGTTCGTTTGTTCGTTTGTTCGTTTTTTCGTTGGTTCGTTGGTTCGTTGGTTCTTTGTTTCTTTGGTTCGTTGTTTCGTTGGTTCGTTGGTTCGACTGTTCGTTAGTTCGTTGGTTCGTTGGTTCGTTGGTTCGTTGGATCGTTTTTCTTTGTTTCTTTGTTTCTGAGTCTCTTTGCTCGATTGTTCGTTTGTTCGTTTGTTCGTTTGTTCGCTTGTTCGTTTGTTCGTGGGTTCGTTGGTTCATTGGTTCGTTGGTTCGTTGGTTCGTTGGTTCGTGGTTCGTTGGTTCGTTGGTTCTTTGGTTCATTGGTTCGTTGGTTCGTTTTTTCTTTGTTTCTTTGTTTCTTTGTCTCTTTGTTCGATTGTTCGTTTGTTCGTTTGTTCGTTTGTTCGTTTGTTCGTTTGTTCGTTTGTTCGTTGGTTCGTTGGTTCGTTGGTTCGTTGGTTCGTTGGTTCGTTGGTTCGTTGGTTCGTTGGTTCGTTGGTTCGTTGGTTCGTTGGTTCGTTGGTTCGTTGGTCGTTGGTTCGTTGGTTCGTTGGTTCGTTTTTTTCTTTGTTTCTTTGTTTCTTTGTCTCTTTGTTCGATTGTTCGTTTGTTCGTTTGTTCGTTTGATCGTTTGTTCGTTTATTCGTTGTTCGTTTGTTCGTTTGTTCGTTTGTTCGTTTGTTCGTTTGTTCGTTTGTTCGTTTGTTCGTTTGTTCGTTTGTTCGTTTGTTCGTTTGTTCGTTTGTTCGTTTGTTCGTTTGTTCGTTTGTTCGTTTGTTCGTTTGTTCGTTTGTTCGTTTGTTCGTTTGTTCGTTTGTTCGTTTGTTCGTTTGTTCGTTTGTTCGATTGTTCGTTTGTTCGTTTGTTCTTTTATTCGTTTGTTCGTTTGTTCGTTTGTTCGTTTGTTCGTTTGTTCGTTTGTTCGTTTGTTCGTTTGTTCGTTTTGTCGTTTTTTTTTTCGTTTTTTCGTTGGTTTGTTGGTTCGTTGGTTCGTTGGTTCGTTGGTCGTTTGTTCGTTTGTTCGTTTGTTCGTTTGTTCGATTGTTCGTTGGTTCGTTGGTTCGTTGGTTCGTTGGTTCGTTGGTTCGTTGGTTCGTTGGTTCGTTGGTTCGTTGGTTCGTTGGTTCGTTGGTTCGTTGGTTCGTTGGTTGGATGGTTCGTTGGTTCGTTGGTTCGTTGGTTCGTTTGTTCGTTTGATCGCTGGTTCGTTGGTTCGTTGGTTCGTTGGTTCGTTGGATCGTTGTTTCGTTGGTTCGTTGGTTCGTTGGTTCGTTGGTTCGTTGGTTCGTTGGTTCATTGGTTCGTTGGTTCGTTGGTTCGTTGGTTCGTTGGTTCGTTGGTTCGTTGGTTCGTTGGTTCGTTGGTTCGTTGGTTCGTTGGTTCGTTGGTTCGTGGTTCGTTGGTTCGTTGGTTCGTTGGTTCGTTGGTTCGTTGGTTCGTTGGTTCGTTGGTTCGTTGGTTCGTTGGTTCGTTGGTTCGTTGGTTCGTTGGTTCGTTGGTTCGTTGGTTCGTTTGTTCGTTTGTTCGCTTGTTCGTTTGTTCGTGGGTTCGTTGTTCATTGGTTCGTTGGTTCGTTGGTTCGTTGGTTCGTTGGTTCGTTGGTTCGTTGGTTCTTTGGTTCATTGGTTCGTTGGTTCGTTTTTTCTTTGTTTCTTTGTTTCTTTGTCTCTTTGTTCGATTGTTCGTTTGTTCGTTTGTTCGTATGTTCGGTTCGTTTGTTCGTTTGTTCGTTTGTTCGTTTGTTCGTTTTTTCGTTGGTTCGTTGGTTCGTTGGTTCGTTGGTTCGTTGGTTCGTTGGTTCGTTGGTTCGTTGGTTCGTTGGTTCGTTGGTTCGTTGGTTCGTTGGTTCGTTGGTTCGTTGGTTCGTTTTTTCTTTGTTTCTTTGTTTCTTTGTCTCTTTGTTCGATTGTTCGTTTGTTCGTTTGTTCGTTTGATCGTTTGTTCGTTTATTCGTTTGTTCGTTTGTTCGTTTGTTCGTTTGTTCGTTTGTTCGTTTGTTCGTTTGTTCGTTTGTTCGTTTGTTCGTTTGTTCGTTTGTTCGTTTTGTTCGTTTGTTCGTTTGTTCGTTTGTTCGTTTGTTCGTTTGTTCGTTTGTTCGTTTGTTCGTTTGTTCGTTTGTTCGTTTGTTCGTTTGTTCGTTTGTTCGTTTGTTCGTTTGTTCGATTGTTCGTTTGTTCGTTTGTTCTTTTATTCGTTTGTTCGTTTGTTCGTTTGTTCGTTTGTTCGTTTGATCGTTTGTTCGTTTGTTCGTTTGTTCGTTTGTTCGTTTTTGTTTTTTTTCGTTTTTTCGTTGGTTTGTTGGTTCGTTGGTTCGTTGGTTCGTTGGTTCATTGGTTCGTTGTTTCATTGGTTCGTTGGTTCGTTGGTTCGTTGGTTCGTTTTTTCTTTGTTTCTTTGTTCTTTGTCTCTTTGTTCGATTGTTCGTTTGTTCGTTTGTTCGTTTGATCGTTTGTTCGTTTATTCGTTTGTTCGTTTGTTCGTTTGTTCGTTTGTTCGTTTGTTCGTTGTTCGTTTGTTCGTTTGTTCGTTTGTTCGTTTGTTCGTTTGTTCGTTTGTTCGTTTGTTCGTTTGTTCGTTTGTTCGTTTGTTCGTTTGTTCGTTTGTTCGTTTGATCGTTTGTTCGATTGCTCGTTTGTTCGTTTGTTCGTTTGTTCGTTTGTTCGTTTCTTTCTTCGTTCGTTCGTTTGTTCGTTCGTTCGTTTGTTCGTTTGTTCGTTTGTTCGCTGGTTCGTTGGTTCGTTGGTTCGTTGGTTCGTTGGTTCGTTGGTTCGTTGGTTCGTTGGTTCGTTGGTTCGTTGGTTCGTTGGTTCGTTGGTTCGTTGGTTGGATGGTTCGTTGGTTCGTTGGTTCGTTGGTTCGTTTGTTCGTTTGTTCGCTGGTTCGTTGGTTCGTTGGTTCGTTGGTTCGTTGGATCGTTGTTTCGTTGGTTCGTTGTTTCGTTGGTTCGTTGGTTCGTTGGTTCGTTGGTTCATTGGTTCGTTGGTTCGTTGGTTCGTTGGTTCGTTGGATCGTTGGTTCGTTGGTTCGTTGGTTCGTTGGTTCGTTGGTTCGTTGGTTCGTTTGTTCGTTGGTTCGTTGGTTCGTTGGTTGGATGGTTCGTTGGTTCGTTGGTTCGTTGGTTCTTTGGTTCATTGGTCGTTGGTTCGTTTTTTCTTTGTTTCTTTGTTTCTTTGTCTCTTTGTTCGATTGTTCGTTTGTTCGTTTGTTCGTTTGTTCGTTTGTTCGTTTGTTCGTTTGTTCGTTTGTTCGTTTTTTCGTTGGTTCGTTGGTTCGTTGGTTCGTTGGTTCGTTGGTTCGTTGGTTCGTTGGTTCGTTGGTTCGTTGGTTCGTTGGTTCGTTGGTTCGTTGGTTCTTTGGTTCATTGGTTCGTTGGTTCGTTTTTTCTTTGTTTCTTTGTTTCTTTGTCTCTTTGTTCGATTGTTCGTTTGTTCGTTTGTTCGTTTGTTCGTTTGTTCGTTTGTTCGTTTGTTCGTTTGTTCGTTGGTTCGTTGGTTCGTTGGTTCGTTGGTTCGTTGGTTCGTTGGTTCGTTGGTTCGTTGGTTCGTTGGTTCGTTGGTTCGTTGGTTCGTTTTTTTCTTTGTTTCATTGTTTCTTTGTCTCTTTGTTCGATTGTTCGTTTGTTCGTTTGTTCGTTTGATCGTTTGTTCGTTTATTCGTTTGTTCGTTTGTTCGTTTGTTCGTTTGTTCGTTTGTTCGTTTGTTCGTTTGTTCGTTTGTTCGTTTGTTCGTTTGTTCGTTTGTTCGTTTGTTCGTTTGTTCGTTTGTTCGTTTGTTCGTTTGTTCGTTTGTTCGTTTGTTCGTTTGTTCGTTTGTTCGTTTGTTCGTTTGTTCGTTTGTTCGTTTGTTCGTTTGTTCGATTGTTCGTTTGTTCGTTTGTTCTTTTATTCGTTTGTTCGTTTGTTCGTTTGTTCGTTTGTTCGTTTGTTCGTTTGTTCGTTTGTTCGTTTGTTCGTTTTGTCGTTTTTTTTCGTTTTTTCGTTGGTTTGTTGGTTCGTTGGTTCGTTGGTTCGTTGGTTCGTTTGTTCGTTTGTTCGTTTGTTCGTTTGTTCGTTTGTTCGTTTGTTCGTTTGTTCGTTTGTTCGTTTGTTCGTTTGTTCGTTTGTTCGTTTGTTCGTTTGTTCGTTTGTTCGTTTGTTCGTTTGTTCGTTTGTTCGTTTGTTCGTTTGTTCGTTTGTTCGTTTGTTCGTTTGTTCGTTTGTTCGTTTGTTCGTTTGTTCGTTTGTTCGTTTGTTCGTTTGTTCGTTTGTTCGTTTGTTCGTTTGTTCGTTTGTTCGTTTGTTCGTTTGTTCGTTTGTTCGTTTGTTCGTTTGTTCGTTTGTTCGATTGTTCGTTTGTTCGTTTGTTCTTTTATTCGTTTGATCGTTTGTTCGTTTGTTCGTTTGTTCGTTTGTTCGTTTGTTCGTTTGTTCGTTTTGTCGTTTTTTTTTCGTTTTTTCGTTGGTTTGTTGGTTCGTTGGTTCGTTGGTTCGTTGTTTCGTTGGTTCGTTGGTTTGTTGGTTCGTTGGTTCGTTGGTTCGTTGGTTCGTTGGTTCGTTGGTTCGTTGTTTCGTTGGTTCGTTGGTTCGTTGGTTCGTTTTTTCTTTGTTTCTTTGTTTCTTTGTCTCTTTGTTCGATTGTTCGTTTGTTCGTTTGTTCGTTTGTTCGTTTGATCGTTTGTTCGTTTATTCGTTTGTTCTTTTGTTCGTTTGTTCGTTTGTTCGCGTGTTCGTTTGTTCGTTTGTTCGTTTGTTCGTTTGTTCGTTTGTTCGTTTGT
>NW_027487151.1:0-17282 GCF_050908995.1 Andrena cerasifolii | reverse complement strand
TTTGCTCTCCGGAGACGTTACTTTGTGCCATCTCTTTCGACGGCATGTTCTCCTGTTACAAAGCCCAATTTTGTGCATTATGAAAACTGTTAGCCAGATTTTGGCCAATATATCAGGAGAACATGAAGTCAAAAGAGGTATACTAAATTTCAGCTTCAAAGGCATAGCCTTAAAGTTGCCAATAAGAGGCACAGGCCTTTCAAGAGGCGTTCGAAAATTCTGCGTCTCTTCGTTAAACAGTCACAGTCTGGAAACGTCTGCGCCACTTCTCGCTCTTTGATTTGCTCTCCGGAGACGTTACTTTGTGCCATCTCTTTCGACGGCATGTTCTCCTGTTACAAAGTCCAATTTTGTGCATTATGAAAACTTTAGCCAGATTTTGGCCAATATATCAGGAGAACATGAAGTGGAAAGAGGTATACTAAATTTCAGCTTCAAAGGCATCGCCTTAAAGTTGCCAATAAGAGGCGGAGGCCTTTCAAGAGGCGTTCGAAAATTTTGTGTCTCTTCGTTAAACAGTCACTGTCTCGAAACATCTGCGCCACTTCTTGCTCTTTGATTTGCTCTCCGGAGCCGTTACTTTGTGCCATATCTTTCGACAGAATGTTCTCCTGTTACAAAGCCCAATTTTGTGCATTCTGATAATTTTCGCCAGATTTTGGCCAATATATCAGGGGAACATGAAGTGGAAAGAGGTATAATAAATTTCAGCTTCAAAGGCATCGCCTTAAAGTTGCCAATAAGAGGCACAGGCCTTTCAAGAGGCGTTCGAAAATTCTGCGTCTCTTCGTTAAACAGTCACAGTCTGGAAACGTCTGCGCCACTTCTCGCTCTTTGATTTGCTCTCCGGAGACGTTACTTTGTGCCATCTCTTTCGACGGCATGTTCTCCTGTTACAAATCCCAATTTTGTGCATTATGAAAATTTTTCCAAATTTTGGCCAATATATCCGGAGAACATGAAGTGGAAAGAGGTATACTAAATTTCAGCTTCAAAGGCATCGCCTTAAAGTTGCCAATAAGAGGCGGAGGTCTTTCAAGAGGCGTTCGCAAATTCTGCGTCTCTTCGTTAAACAGTCACTGTCTCGAAACATCTGCGCCACTTCTTGCTCTTTGATTTGCTCCCCGGAGCCGTTACGTTGTGCCATATCTTTCGACAGAATGTTCTCCTGTTACAAAGCCCAATTTTGTGCATTCTGATAATTTTCGCCAGATTTTGCCCAATATATCAGGAGAACATGAAGTGGAAAGAGGTATACTGAATTTCAGCTTCAAAGGCATCGCCTTAAAGTTGCCAATAAGAGGCGGAGGCCTTTCAAGAGGCGTTCGAAAATTTTGTGTCTCTTCGTTAAACAGTCACTGTCTCGAAACATCTGCGCCACTTCTTGCTCTTTGATTTGCTCTCCGGAGCCGTTACTTTGTGCCATATCTTTCGACAGAATGTTCTCCTGTTACAAAGCCCAATTTTGTGCATTCTGATAATTTTCGCCAGATTTTGGCCAATATATCAGGGGAACATGAAGTGGAAAGAGGTATAATAAATTTCAGCTTCAAAGGCATCGCCTTAAAGTTGCCAATAAGAGGCACAGGCCTTTCAAGAGGCGTTCGAAAATTCTGCGTCTCTTCGTTAAACAGTCACAGTCTGGAAACGTCTGCGCCACTTCTCGCTCTTTGATTTGCTCTCCGGAGACGTTACTTTGTGCCATCTCTTTCGACGGCATGTTCTCCTGTTACAAATCCCAATTTTGTGCATTATGAAAATTTTTCCAAATTTTGGCCAATATATCCGGAGAACATGAAGTGGAAAGAGGTATACTAAATTTCAGCTTCAAAGGCATCGCCTTAAAGTTGCCAATAAGAGGCGGAGGTCTTTCAAGAGGCGTTCGCAAATTCTGCGTCTCTTCGTTAAACAGTCACTGTCTCGAAACATCTGCGCCACTTCTTGCTCTTTGATTTGCTCCCCGGAGCCGTTACTTTGTGCCATATCTTTCGACAGAATGTTCTCCTGTTACAAAGCCCAATTTTGTGCATTCTGATAATTTTCGCCAGATTTTGCCCAATATATCAGGAGAACATGAAGTGGAAAGAGGTATACTGAATTTCAGCTTCAAAGGCATCGCCTTAAAGTTGCCAATAAGAGGCACAGGCTTTTCAAGAGGCGTTCGAAAATTCTGCGTCTCTTCGTTAAACAGTCACAGTCTGGAAACGTCTGCGCCACTTCTCGCTCTTTGATTTGCTCTCCGGAGACGTTACTTTGTGCCATCTCTTTCGACGGCATGTTCTCCTGTTACAAAGCCCAATTTTGTGCATTATGAAAACTTTAGCCAGATTTTGGCCAATATATCAGGGGAACATGTAGTGGAAAGAGGTATACTAAATTTCAGCTTCAAAGGCATATCCATAAAGTTGCCAATAAGAGGCACAGGCCTTTCAAGAGGCGTTCGAAAATTCTGCGTCTCTTCGTTAAACAGTCACAGTCTGGAAACGTCTGCGCCACTTCTCGCTCTTTGATTTGCTCTCCGGAGACGTTACTTTGTGCCATCTCTTTCGACGGCATGTTCTCCTGTTACAAAGCCCAATTTTGTGCATTATGAAAACTTTAGCCAGATTTTGGCCAACATATCAGGGGAACATGTAGTGGAAAGAGGTATACTAAATTTCAGCTTCAAAGGCATATCCTTAAAGTTGCCAATAAGAGGCACAGGCCTTTCAAGAGGCGTTCGAAAATTCTGCGTCTCTTCGTTAAACAGTCACAGTCTGGAAACGTCTGCGCCACTTCTCGCTCTTTGATTTGCTCTCCGGAGACGTTACTTTGTGCCATCTCTTTCGACGGCATGTTCTCCTGTTACAAAGTCCAATTTTGTGCATTATGAAAACTTTAGCCAGATTTTGGCCAATATATCAGGGGAAAATGAAGTGGAAAGAGGTATACTAAATTTCAGCTTCAAAGGCATATCCTTAAAGTTGCAAATTAGAGGCGGGGGCCTTTCAAGAGACGTTCGAAAATTCTGCGTCTCTTCGTTAAACAGTCACAGTCCGGAAACGTCAGCGCCACTTCTCGCTCTTTGATTTGCTCTCCGGAGACGTTACTTTGTGCCATCTCTTTCGACGGCATGTTCTCCTGTTACAAATCCCAATTTTGTGCATTATGAAAATTTTTGCCAAATTTTGGCCAATATATCCGGAGAACATGAAGTGGAAAGAGGTATACTAAATTTCAGCTTCAAAGGCATCGCCTTAAAGTTGCCAATAAGAGGCGGAGGTCTTTCAAGAGGCGTTCGAAAATTCTGCGTCTCTTCGCTAAACAGTCACAGTCTGGAAACGGCTGCGCCACTTCTCGCTCTTTGATTTGCTCTCCGGAGACGTTACTTTGTGCCATCTCTTTCGACGGCATGTTCTCCTGTTACAAAGCCCAATTTTGTGCATTATGAAAACTTTAGCCAGATTTTGGCCAATATATCAGGGGAACATGTAGTGGAAAGAGGTATACTAAATTTCAGCTTCAAAGGCATATCCATAAAGTTCCCAATAAGAGGCACAGGCCTTTCAAGAGGCGTTCGAAAATTCTGCGTCTCTTCGTTAAACAGTCACAGTCCGGAAACGTCTGCGCCACTTCTCGCTCTTTGATTTGCTCTCCGGAGACGTTACTTTGTGCCATCTCTTTCGACGGCATGTTCTCCTGTTACAAATCCCAATTTTGTGCATTATGAAAATTTTTGCCAAATTTTGGCCAATATATCCGGAGAACATGAAGTGGAAAGAGGTATACTAAATTTCAGCTTCAAAGGCATCGCCTTAAAGTTGCCAATAAGAGGCGGAGGTCTTTCAAGAGGCGTTCGAAAATTCTGCGTCTCTTCGCTAAACAGTCACAGTCTGGAAACGTCTGCGCCACTTCTCGCTCTTTGATTTGCTCTCCGGAGACGTTACTTTGTGCCATCTCTTTCGACGGCATGTTCTCCTGTTACAAAGCCCAATTTTGTGCATTATGAAAACTTTAGCCAGATTTTGGCCAATATATCAGGGGAACATGTAGTGGAAAGAGGAATACTAAATTTCAGCTTCAAAGGCATATCCTTAAAGTTGCCAATAAGAGGCACAGGCCTTTCAAGAGGCGTTCGAAAATTCTGCGTCTCTTCGTTAAACAGTCACAGTCTGGAAACGTCTGCGCCACTTCTCGCTCTTTGATTTGCTCTCCGGAGACGTTACTTTGTGCCATCTCTTTCGACGGCATGTTCTCCTGTTACAAAGTCCAATTTTGTGCATTATGAAAACTTTAGCCAGATTTTGGCCAATATATCAGGAGAACATGAAGTGGAAAGAGGTATACTAAATTTCAGCTTCAAAGGCATCGCCTTAAAGTTGCCAATAAGAGGCGGAGGCCTTTCAAGAGGCGTTCGAAAATTTTGTGTCTCTTCGTTAAACAGTCACTGTCTCGAAACATCTGCGCCACTTCTTGCTCTTTGATTTGCTCTCCGGAGCCGTTACTTTGTGCCATATCTTTCGACAGAATGTTCTCCTGTTACAAAGCCCAATTTTGTGCATTCTGATAATTTTCGCCAGATTTTGGCCAATATATCAGGGGAACATGAAGTGGAAAGAGGTATAATAAATTTCAGCTTCAAAGGCATCGCCTTAAAGTTGCCAATAAGAGGCACAGGCCTTTCAAGAGGCGTTCGAAAATTCTGCGTCTCTTCGTTAAACAGTCACAGTCTGGAAACGTCTGCGCCACTTCTCGCTCTTTGATTTGCTCTCCGGAGACGTTACTTTGTGCCATCTCTTTCGACGGCATGTTCTCCTGTTACAAATCCCAATTTTGTGCATTATGAAAATTTTTCCAAATTTTGGCCAATATATCCGGAGAACATGAAGTGGAAAGAGGTATACTAAATTTCAGCTTCAAAGGCATCGCCTTAAAGTTGCCAATAAGAGGCGGAGGTCTTTCAAGAGGCGTTCGCAAATTCTGCGTCTCTTCGTTAAACAGTCACTGTCTCGAAACATCTGCGCCACTTCTTGCTCTTTGATTTGCTCCCCGGAGCCGTTACGTTGTGCCATATCTTTCGACAGAATGTTCTCCTGTTACAAAGCCCAATTTTGTGCATTCTGATAATTTTCGCCAGATTTTGCCCAATATATCAGGAGAACATGAAGTGGAAAGAGGTATACTGAATTTCAGCTTCAAAGGCATCGCCTTAAAGTTGCCAATAAGAGGCACAGGCTTTTCAAGAGGCGTTCGAAAATTCTGCGTCTCTTCGTTAAACAGTCACAGTCTGGAAACGTCTGCGCCACTTCTCGCTCTTTGATTTGCTCTCCGGAGACGTTACTTTGTGCCATCTCTTTCGACGGCATGTTCTCCTGTTACAAAGCCCAATTTTGTGCATTATGAAAACTTTAGCCAGATTTTGGCCAATATATCAGGGGAACATATAGTGGAAAGAGGTATACTAAATTTCAGCTTCAAAGGCATATCCATAAAGTTGCCAATAAGAGGCACAGGCCTTTCAAGAGGCGTTCGAAAATTCTGCGTCTCTTCGTTAAACAGTCACAGTCTGGAAACGTCTGCGCCACTTCTCGCTCTTTGATTTGCTCTCCGGAGACGTTACTTTGTGCCATCTCTTTCGACGGCATGTTCTCCTGTTACAAAGCCCAATTTTGTGCATTATGAAAACTTTAGCCAGATTTTGGCCAACATATCAGGGGAACATGTAGTGGAAAGAGGTATACTAAATTTCAGCTTCAAAGGCATATCCTTAAAGTTGCCAATAAGAGGCACAGGCCTTTCAAGAGGCGTTCGAAAATTCTGCGTCTCTTCGTTAAACAGTCACAGTCTGGAAACGTCTGCGCCACTTCTCGCTCTTTGATTTGCTCTCCGGAGACGTTACTTTGTGCCATCTCTTTCGACGGCATGTTCTCCTGTTACAACGTCCAATTTTGTGCATTATGAAAACTTTAGCCAGATTTTGGCCAATATATCAGGGGAAAATGAAGTGGAAAGAGGTATACTAAATTTCAGCTTCAAAGGCATATCCTTAAAGTTGCAAATTAGAGGCGGGGGCCTTTCAAGAGACGTTCGAAAATTCTGCGTCTCTTCGTTAAACAGTCACAGTCCGGAAACGTCAGCGCCACTTCTCGCTCTTTGATTTGCTCTCCGGAGACGTTACTTTGTGCCATCTCTTTCGACGGCATGTTCTCCTGTTACAAATCCCAATTTTGTGCATTATGAAAATTTTTGCCAAATTTTGGCCAATATATCCGGAGAACATGAAGTGGAAAGAGGTATACTAAATTTCAGCTTCAAAGGCATCGCCTTAAAGTTGCCAATAAGAGGCGGAGGTCTTTCAAGAGGCGTTCGAAAATTCTGCGTCTCTTCGCTAAACAGTCACAGTCTGGAAACGGCTGCGCCACTTCTCGCTCTTTGATTTGCTCTCCGGAGACGTTACTTTGTGCCATCTCTTTCGACGGCATGTTCTCCTGTTACAAAGCCCAATTTTGTGCATTATGAAAACTTTAGCCAGATTTTGGCCAATATATCAGGGGAACATGTAGTGGAAAGAGGTATACTAAATTTCAGCTTCAAAGGCATATCCATAAAGTTGCCAATAAGAGGCACAGGCCTTTCAAGAGGCGTTCGAAAATTCTGCGTCTCTTCGTTAAACAGTCACAGTCCGGAAACGTCTGCGCCACTTCTCGCTCTTTGATTTGCTCTCCGGAGACGTTACTTTGTGCCATCTCTTTCGACGGCATGTTCTCCTGTTACAAATCCCAATTTTGTGCATTATGAAAATTTTTGCCAAATTTTGGCCAATATATCCGGAGAACATGAAGTGGAAAGAGGTATACTAAATTTCAGCTTCAAAGGCATCGCCTTAAAGTTGCCAATAAGAGGCGGAGGTCTTTCAAGAGGCGTTCGAAAATTCTGCGTCTCTTCGCTAAACAGTCACAGTCTGGAAACGTCTGCGCCACTTCTCGCTCTTTGATTTGCTCTCCGGAGACGTTACTTTGTGCCATCTCTTTCGACGGCATGTTCTCCTGTTACAAAGCCCAATTTTGTGCATTATGAAAACTTTAGCCAGATTTTGGCCAATATATCAGGGGAACATGTAGTGGAAAGAGGTATACTAAATTTCAGCTTCAAAGGCATATCCATAAAGTTGCCAATAAGAGGCACAGGCCTTTCAAGAGGCGTTCGAAAATTCTGCGTCTCTTCGTTAAACAGTCACAGTCTGGAAACGTCTGCGCCACTTCTCGCTCTTTGATTTGCTCTCCGGAGACGTTACTTTGTGCCATCTCTTTCGACGGCATGTTCTCCTGTTACAAAGCCCAATTTTGTGCATTATGAAAACTTTAGCCAGATTTTGGCCAATATATCAGGGGAACATGTAGTGGAAAGAGGTATACTAAATTTCAGCTTCAAAGGCATATCCTTAAAGTTGCCAATAAGAGGCACAGGCCTTTCAAGAGGCGTTCGAAAATTCTGCGTCTCTTCGTTAAACAGTCACAGTCTGGAAACGTCTGCGCCACTTCTCGCTCTTTGATTTGCTCTCCGGAGACGTTACTTTGTGCCATCTCTTTCGACGGCATGTTCTCCTGTTACAAAGTCCAATTTTGTGCATTATGAAAACTTTAGCCAGATTTTGGCCAATATATCAGGGGAAAATGAAGTGGAAAGAGGTATACTAAATTTCAGCTTCAAAGGCATATCCTTAAAGTTGCAAATTAGAGGCGGGGGCCTTTCAAGAGACGTTCGAAAATTCTGCGTCTCTTCGTTAAACAGTCACAGTCCGGAAACGTCTGCGCCACTTCTCGCTCTTTGATTTGCTCTCCGGAGACGTTACTTTGTGCCATCTCTTTCGACGGCATGTTCTTCTGTTACAAAGCCCAATTTTGTGCATTCTGAAAATTTTCGCCAGATTTTGGCCAATATATCAGGGGAACATGAAGTGGAAAGGGGTATACTAAATTTCAGCTTCAAAGGCATCGCCTTAAAGTTGCAAATTAGAGGCGGAGGCCTTTCAAGAGGCGTTCGAAAATTCTGCTTCTCTTCGCTAAACAGTCACTGTCTGGAAACGTCTGCGCCACTTCTCGCTCTTTGATTTGCTCTCCGGAGACGTTACTTTGTGCCATCTCTTTCGACGGCATGTTCTCCTGTTACCAAAGCCCAATTTTGTGCATTATGAAAATTTTTGCCAAATTTTGGCCAATATATCAGGAGAACATGAAGTGGAAAGAGGTATACTAAATTTCAGCTTCAAAGGCATCGCCTTAAAGTTGCCAATAAGAGGCGGAGGCCTTTCAAGAGGCGTTCGAAAATTTTGTGTCTCTTCGTTAAACAGTCACTGTCTCGAATCATCTGCGCCACTTCTTGCTCTTTGATTTGCTCTCCGGAGCCGTTACTTTGTGCCATATCTTTCGACAGAATGTTCTCCTGTTACAAAGCCCATTTTGTGCATTCTGATAATTTTCGCCAGATTTTGGCCAATATATCAGGGGAACATGAAGTGGAAAGAGGTATAATAAATTTCAGCTTCAAAGGCATCGCCTTAAAGTTGCCAATAAGAGGCGGAGGTCTTTCAAGAGGCGTTCGCAAATTCTGCGTCTCTTCGTTAAACAGTCACTGTCTCGAAACATCTGCGCCACTTCTTGCTCTTTGATTTGCTCCCCGGAGCCGTTACTTTGTGCCATATCTTTCGACAGAATGTTCTCCTGTTACAAAGCCCAATTTTGTGCATTCTGATAATTTTCGCCAGATTTTGCCCAATATAGCAGGAGAACATGAAGTGGAAAGAGGTATACTGAATTTCAGCTTCAAAGGCATCGCCTTAAAGTTGCCAATAAGAGGCACAGGCCTTTCAAGAGGCGTTCGAAAATTCTGCGTCTCTTCGTTAAACAGTCACAGTCTGGAAACGTCTGCGCCACTTCTCGCTCTTTGATTTGCTCTCCGGAGACGTTACTTTGTGCCATCTCTTTCGACGGCATGTTCTCCTGTTACAAATCCCAATTTTGTGCATTATGAAAATTTTTCCAAATTTTGGCCAATATATCCGGAGAACATGAAGTGGAAAGAGGTATACTAAATTTCAGCTTCAAAGGCATCGCCTTAAAGTTGCCAATAAGAGGCGGAGGTCTTTCAAGAGGCGTTCGAAAATTCTGCGTCTCTTCGTTAAACAGTCACTGTCTCGAAACATCTGCGCCACTTCTTGCTCTTTGATTTGCTCCCCGGAGCCGTTACTTTGTGCCATATCTTTCGACAGAATGTTCTCCTGTTACAAAGCCCAATTTTGTGCATTCTGATAATTTTCGCCAGATTTTGCCCAATATAACAGGAGAACATGAAGTGGAAAGAGGTATACTGAATTTCAGCTTCAAAGTCATCGCCTTAAAGTTGCCAATAAGAGGCACAGGCCTTTCAAGAGGCGTTCGAAAATTCTGCGTCTCTTCATTAAACAGTCACTGTCTCGAAACATCTGCGCCATTTCTTGCTCTTTGATTTGCTCTCGGGAGCCGTTACTTTGTGCCATCTCTTTCGACGGCATGTTCTCCTGTTACAAAGCCCAATTTTGTGCATTATGAAAATTTTTGCCAGATTTTGGCCAATATATCAGGGGAACATGAAGTGGAAAGGGGTATACTAAATTTCAGCTTCAAAGGCATATCCTTAAAGTTGCAAATTAGAGGCGGAGGCCTTTCAAGAGGCGTTCGAAAATTCTGCGTCTCTTCGTTAAACAGTCACAGTCTGGAAACGTCTGCGCCACTTCTCGCTCTTTGATTTGCTCTCCGGAGACGTTACTTTGTGCCATCTCTTTCGACGGCATGTTCTCCTGTTACAAAGCCCAATTTTGTGCATTATGAAAACTTTAGCCAGATTTTGGCCAATATATCAGGGGAACATGTAGTGGAAAGAGGTATACTAAATTTCAGCTTCAAAGGCATATCCATAAAGTTGCCAATAAGAGGCACAGGCCTTTCAAGAGGCGTTCGAAAATTCTGCGTCTCTTCGTTAAACAGTCACAGTCCGGAAACGTCTGCGCCACTTCTCGCTCTTTGATTTGCTCTCCGGAGACGTTACTTTGTGCCATCTCTTTCGACGGCATGTTCTCCTGTTACAAATCCCAATTTTGTGCATTATGAAAATTTTTGCCAAATTTTGGCCAATATATCCGGAGAACATGAAGTGGAAAGAGGTATACTAAATTTCAGCTTCAAAGGCATCGCATTAAAGTTGCCAATAAGAGGCGGAGGTCTTTCAAGAGGCGTTCGAAAATTCTGCTTCTCTTCGCTAAACAGTCACTGTCTGGAAACGTCTGCGCCACTTCTCGCTCTTTGATTTGCTCTCCGGAGACGTTACTTTGTGCCATCTCTTTCGACGGCATGTTCTCCTGTTACCAAAGCCCAATTTTGTGCATTATGAAAATTTTTGCCAAATTTTGGCCAATATTTCAGGAGAACATGAAGTGGAAAGAGGTATACTAAATTTCAGCTTCAAAGGCATCGCCTTAAAGTTGCCAATAAGAGGCGGAGGCCTTTCAAGAGGCGTTCGAAAATTTTGTGTCTCTTCGTTAAACAGTCACTGTCTCGAAACATCTGCGCCACTTCTTGCTCTTTGATTTGCTCTCCGGAGCCGTTACTTTGTGCCATATCTTTCGACAGAATGTTCTCCTGTTACAAAGCCCAATTTTGTGCATTCTGATAATTTTCGCCAGATTTTGGCCAATATATCAGGGGAACATGAAGTGGAAAGAGGTATAATAAATTTCAGCTTCAAAGGCATCGCCTTAAAGTTGCCAATAAGAGGCACAGGCCTTTCAAGAGGCGTTCGAAAATTCTGCGTCTCTTCGTTAAACAGTCACAGTCTGGAAACGTCTGCGCCACTTCTCGCTCTTTGATTTGCTCTCCGGAGACGTTACTTTGTGCCATCTCTTTCGACGGCATGTTCTCCTGTTACAAATCCCAATTTTGTGCATTATGAAAATTTTTCCAAATTTTGGCCAATATATCCGGAGAACATGAAGTGGAAAGAGGTATACTAAATTTCAGCTTCAAAGGCATCGCCTCAAAGTTGCCAATAAGAGGCGGAGGTCTTTCAAGAGGCGTTCGCAAATTCTGCGTCTCTTCGTTAAACAGTCACTGTCTCGAAACATCTGCGCCACTTCTTGCTCTTTGATTTGCTCCCCGGAGCCGTTACTTTGTGCCATATCTTTCGACAGAATGTTCTCCTGTTACAAAGCCCAATTTTGTGCATTCTGATAATTTTCGCCAGATTTTGCCCAATATATCAGGAGAACATGAAGTGGAAAGAGGTATACTGAATTTCAGCTTCAAAGGCATCGCCTTAAAGTTGCCAATAAGAGGCACAGGCCTTTCAAGAGGCGTTCGAAAATTCTGCGTCTCTTCGTTAAACAGTCACAGTCTGGAAACGTCTGCGCCACTTCTCGCTCTTTGATTTGCTCTCCGGAGACGTTACTTTGTGCCATCTCTTTCGACGGCATGTTCTCCTGTTACAAAGCCCAATTTTGTGCATTATGAAAACTTTAGCCAGATTTTGGCCAATATATCAGGGGAACATGTAGTGGAAAGAGGTATACTAAATTTCAGCTTCAAAGGCATATCCATAAAGTTGCCAATAAGAGGCACAGGCCTTTCAAGAGGCGTTCGAAAATTCTGCGTCTCTTCGTTAAACAGTCACAGTCTGGAAACGTCTGCGCCACTTCTCGCTCTTTGATTTGCTCTCCGGAGACGTTACTTTGTGCCATCTCTTTCGACGGCATGTTCTCATGTTACAAAGCCCAATTTTGTGCATTATGAAAACTTTAGCCAGATTTTGGCCAACATATCAGGGGAACATGTAGTGGAAAGGGTATACTAAATTTCAGCTTCAAAGGCATATCCTTAAAGTTGCCAATAAGAGGCACAGGCCTTTCAAGAGGCGTTCGAAAATTCTGCGTCTCTTCGTTAAACAGTCACAGTCTGGAAACGTCTGCGCCACATCTCGCTCTTTGATTTGCTCTCCGGAGACGTTACTTTGTGCCATCTCTTTCGACGGCATGTTCTCCTGTTACAAAGTCCAATTTTGTGCATTATGAAAACTTTAGCCAGATTTTGGCCAATATATCAGGGGAAAATGAAGTGGAAAGAGGTATACTAAATTTCAGCTTCAAAGGCATATCCTTAAAGTTGCAAATTAGAGGCGGGGGCCTTTCAAGAGACGTTCGAAAATTCTGCGTCTCTTCGTTAAACAGTCACAGTCCGGAAACGTCAGCGCCACTTCTCGCTCTTTGATTTGCTCTCCGGAGACGTTACTTTGTGCCATCTCTTTCGACGGCATGTTCTCCTGTTACAAATCCCAATTTTGTGCATTATGAAAATTTTTGCCAAATTTTGGCCAATATATCCGGAGAACATGAAGTGGAAAGAGGTATACTAAATTTCAGCTTCAAAGGCATCGCCTTAAAGTTGCCAATAAGAGGCGGAGGTCTTTCAAGAGGCGTTCGAAAATTCTGCGTCTCTTCGCTAAACAGTCACAGTCTGGAAACGGCTGCGCCACTTCTCGCTCTTTGATTTGCTCTCCGGACACGTTACTTTGTGCCATCTCTTTCGACGGCATGTTCTCCTGTTACAAAGCCCAATTTTGTGCATTATGAAAACTTTAGCCAGATTTTGGCCAATATATCAGGGGAACATGTAGTGGAAAGAGGTATACTAAATTTCAGCTTCAAAGGCATATCCATAAAGTTGCCAATAAGAGGCACAGGCCTTTCAAGAGGCGTTCGAAAATTCTGCGTCTCTTCGTTAAACAGTCACAGTCCGGAAACGTCTGCGCCACTTCTCGCTCTTTGATTTGCTCTCCGGAGACGTTACTTTGTGCCATCTCTTTCGACGGCATGTTCTCCTGTTACAAATCCCAATTTTGTGCATTATGAAAATTTTTGCCAAATTTTGGCCAATATATCCGGAGAACATGAAGTGGAAAGAGGTATACTAAATTTCAGCTTCAAAGGCATCGCCTTAAAGTTGCCAATAAGAGGCGGAGGTCTTTCAAGAGGCGTTCGAAAATTCTGCGTCTCTTCGCTAAACAGTCACAGCCTGGAAACGTCTGCGCCACTTCTCGCTCTTTGATTTGCTCTCCGGAGACGTTACTTTGTGCCATCTCTTTCGACGGCATGTTCTCCTGTTACAAAGCCCAATTTTGTGCATTATGAAAACTTTAGCCAGATTTTGGCCAATATATCAGGGGAACATGTAGTGGAAAGAGGTATACTAAATTTCAGCTTCAAAGGCATATCCTTAAAGTTGCCAATAAGAGGCACAGGCCTTTCAAGAGGCGTTCGAAAATTCTGCGTCTCTTCGTTAAACAGTCACAGTCTGGAAACGTCTGCGCCACTTCTCGCTCTTTGATTTGCTCTCCGGAGACGTTACTTTGTGCCATCTCTTTCGACGGCATGTTCTCCTGTTACAAATCCCAATTTTGTGCATTATGAAAATTTTTCCAAATTTTGGCCAATATATCCGGAGAACATGAAGTGGAAAGAGGTATACTAAATTTCAGCTTCAAAGGCATCGCCTTAAAGTTGCCAATAAGAGGCGGAGGTCTTTCAAGAGGCGTTCGCAAATTCTGCGTCTCTTCGTTAAACAGTCACTGTCTCGAAACATCTGCGCCACTTCTTGCTCTTTGATTTGCTCCCCGGAGCCGTTACTTTGTGCCATATCTTTCGACAGAATGTTCTCCTGTTACAAAGCCCAATTTTGTGCATTCTGATAATTTTCGCCAGATTTTGCCCAATATATCAGGAGAACATGAAGTGGAAAGAGGTATACTGAATTTCAGCTTCAAAGGCATCGCCTTAAAGTTGCCAATAAGAGGCACAGGCCTTTCAAGAGGCGTTCGAAAATTCTGCGTCTCTTCGTTAAACAGTCACAGTCTGGAAACGTCTGCGCCACTTCTCGCTCTTTGATTTGCTCTCCGGAGACGTTACTTTGTGCCATCTTTTCGACGGCATGTTCTCCTGTTACAAAGCCCAATTTTGTGCATTATGAAAACTTTAGCCAGATTTTGGCCAATATATCAGGGGAACATGTAGTGGAAAGAGGTATACTAAATTTCAGCTTCAAAGGCATATCCATAAAGTTGCCAATAAGAGGCACAGGCCTTTCAAGAGGCGTTCGAAACTTCTGCGTCTCTTCGTTAAACAGTCACAGTCTGGAAACGTCTGCGCCACTTCTCGCTCTTTGATTTGCTCTCCGGAGACGTTACTTTGTGCCATCTCTTTCGACGGCATGTTCTCCTGTTACAAAGCCCAATTTTGTGCATTATGAAAACTTTAGCCAGATTTTGGCCAACATATCAGGGGAACATGTAGTGGAAAGAGGTATACTAAATTTCAGCTTCAAAGGCATATCCTTAAAGTTGCCAATAAGAGGCACAGGCCTTTCAAGAGGCGTTCGAAAATTCTGCGTCTCTTCGTTAAACAGTCACAGTCTGGAAACGTCTGCGCCACTTCTCGCTCTTTGATTTGCTCTCCGGAGACGTTACTTTGTGCCATCTCTTTCGACGGCATGTTCTCCTGTTACAAAGTCCAATTTTGTGCATTATGAAAACTTTAGCCAGATTTTGGCCAATATATCAGGGGAAAATGAAGTGGAAAGAGGTATACTAAATTTCAGCTTCAAAGGCATATCCTTAAAGTTGCAAATTAGAGGCGGGGGCCTTTCAAGAGACGTTCGAAAATTCTGCGTCTCTTCGTTAAACAGTCACAGTCCGGAAACGTCAGCGCCACTTCTCGCTCTTTGATTTGCTCTCCGGAGACGTTACTTTGTGCCATCTCTTTCGACGGCATGTTCTCCTGTTACAAATCCCAATTTTGTGCATTATGAAAATTTTTGCCAAATTTTGGCCAATATATCCGGAGAACATGAAGTGGAAAGAGGTATACTAAATTTCAGCTTCAAAGGCATCGCCTTAAAGTTGCCAATAAGAGGCGGAGGTCTTTCAAGAGGCGTTCGAAAATTCTGCGTCTCTTCGCTAAACAGTCACAGTCTGGAAACGGCTGCGCCACTTCTCGCTCTTTGATTTGCTCTCCGGAGACGTTACTTTGTGCCATCTCTTTCGACGGCATGTTCTCCTGTTACAAAGCCCAATTTTGTGCATTATGAAAACTTTAGCCAGATTTTGGCCAATATATCAGGGGAACATGTAGTGGAAAGAGGTATACTAAATTTCAGCTTCAAAGGCATATCCATAAAGTTGCCAATAAGAGGCACAGGCCTTTCAAGAGGCGTTCGAAAATTCTGCGTCTCTTCGTTAAACAGTCACAGTCCGGAAACGTCTGCGCCACTTCTCGCTCTTTGATTTGCTCTCCGGAGACGTTACTTTGTGCCATCTCTTTCGACGGCATGTTCTCCTGTTACAAATCCCAATTTTGTGCATTATGAAAATTTTTCCAAATTTTGGCCAATATATCCGGAGAACATGAAGTGGAAAGAGGTATACTAAATTTCAGCTTCAAAGGCATCGCCTTAAAGTTGCCAATAAGAGGCGGAGGTCTTTCAAGAGGCGTTCGAAAATTCTGCGTCTCTTCGTTAAACAGTCACTGTCTCGAAACATCTGCGCCACTTCTTGCTCTTTGATTTGCTCCCCGGAGCCGTTACTTTGTGCCATATCTTTCGACAGAATGTTCTCCTGTTACAAAGCCCAATTTTGTGCATTCTGATAATTTTCGCCAGATTTTGCCCAATATAACAGGAGAACATGAAGTGGAAAGAGGTATACTGAATTTCAGCTTCAAAGTCATCGCCTTAAAGTTGCCAATAAGAGGCACAGGCCTTTCAAGAGGCGTTCGAAAATTCTGCGTCTCTTCATTAAACAGTCACTGTCTCGAAACATCTGCGCCATTTCTTGCTCTTTGATTTGCTCTCCGGAGCCGTTACTTTGTGCCATCTCTTTCGACGGCATGTTCTCCTGTTACAAAGCCCAATTTTGTGCATTATGAAAATTTTTGCCAGATTTTGGCCAATATATCAGGGGAACATGTAGTGGAAAGAGGTATACTAAATTTCAGCTTCAAAGGCATATCCATAAAGTTGCCAATAAGAGGCACAGGCCTTTCAAGAGGCGTTCGAAAATTCTGCGTCTCTTCGTTAAACAGTCACAGTCCGGAAACGTCTGCGCCACTTCTCGCTCTTTGATTTGCTCTCCGGAGACGTTACTTTGTGCCATCTCTTTCGACGGCATGTTCTCCTGTTACAAATCCCAATTTTGTGCATTATGAAAATTTTGCCAAATTTTGGCCAATATATCCGGAGAACATGAAGTGGAAAGAGGTATACTAAATTTCAGCTTCAAAGGCATCGCCTTAAAGTTGCCAATAAGAGGCGGAGGTCTTTCAAGAGGCGTTCGCAAATTCTGCGTCTCTTCGTTAAACAGTCACTGTCTCGAAACATCTGCGCCACTTCTTGCCTCTTTGATTTGCTCCCCGGAGCCGTTACTTTGTGCCATATCTTTCGACAGAATGTTCTCCTGTTACAAAGCCCAATTTTGTGCATTCTGATAATTTTCGCCAGATTTTGCCCAATATATCAGGAGAACATGAAGTGGAAAGAGGGTATACTGAATTTCAGCTTCAAAGGCATCGCCTTAAAGTTGCCAATAAGAGGCACAGGCCTTTCAAGAGGCGTTCGAAAATTCTGCGTCTCTTCGTTAAACAGTCACAGTCTGGAAACGTCTGCGCCACTTCTCGCTCTTTGATTTGCTCTCCGGAGACGTTACTTTGTGCCATCTTTTCGACGGCATGTTCTCCTGTTACAAAGCCCAATTTTGTGCATTATGAAAACTTTAGCCAGATTTTGGCCAATATATCAGGGGAACATGTAGTGGAAAGAGGTATACTAAATTTTCAGCTTCAAAGGCATATCCATAAAGTTGCCAATAAGAGGCACAGGCCTTTCAAGAGGCGTTCGAAACTTCTGCGTCTCTTCGTTAAACAGTCACAGTCTGGAAACGTCTGCGCCACTTCTCGCTCTTTGATTTGCTCTCCGGAGACGTTACTTTGTGCCATCTCTTTCGACGGCATGTTCTCCTGTTACAAAGCCCAATTTTGTGCATTATGAAAACTTTAGCCAGATTTTGGCCAACATATCAGGGGAACATGTAGTGGAAAGAGGTATACTAAATTTCAGCTTCAAAGGCATATCCTTAAAGTTGCCAATAAGAGGCACAGGCCTTTCAAGAGGCGTTCGAAAATTCTGCGTCTCTTCGTTAAACAGTCACAGTCTGGAAACGTCTGCGCCACTTCT